>NW_010296497.1:53624-70115 GCF_000700745.2 Antrostomus carolinensis | reverse complement strand
AGATTACAGGCAGTGTAGCAGGAAGCAGATTCTTCTGCGGAGCTGCCAGTATATTTACTTCTACTCTCAGACTGTATTTTGCATGTGGTTTCTCCTGAAATATGTCTTTTGGAGTAAGCAATCATAAAGAATACAAAATATAGTTTTTTATACATTAATAGAAAGCAGAATCCTGCTTGATTTATGCTTTTTAATTTGTTTCACAATCTATCTTTTGACTTGAAATGATCCTATTCTTCTGCAAGGATCTTAATCTTTCTGCATCTCTTGTACAAATCACTGTTCTGACAGATGGGAAAGAGAATTTTTGAATTATTTGAGAAATTGCCTGCCTTCTTACTCTTACCAATGGAAGAGCATTCCCTCAGTTAACACCATTTCCTCTCCATCAGATTCAGCCTGAATATTCTGACTTTATAATAAAATTTTGATCCCACCTTTTTCCCCACAGATGTGGGTTCCTAGGCAGCTGGCATAAGCAGGTTTTGGCAGCCTGAGTTGTTACTTCCCCTCATGCCCTCTTACTTCCCCTCATGCCCAGCACCTTGGTCTATGCCTCTCTGGTATTCCGCCTGGCTGCTTCACCCTCAGTTGGAGAAAAGATGAGTGAGGAGCCGGAACTTTTAGCTATGGCTAGGGTAAGTAAGCATGGGATTTTTGCACAAGGCAGCAGTTCCAGGTTTCAGCTGATCTTCTGGAGGCAGAATCAGATGAAGGTAAACCTGCCTTTGGCTGAGGTCTGGCAGGGGCCAGACTGCCTCTTTAGCAGCAGCTTACCCTTTCTAGGAGCAATCTTCAGTGGGCATTGACTTAAATGTCATGATGGCATGACGTCTGCAAGCTATCTCAAACCCGGGAAAGGCATCAGCAAACTATGCACCTTAAACAGAAGATGAGATACATTTTAGGTTGATTTTCCTGAGAAAATCCTTGCCTTATTCTCAGAGGGAGGCTGCTACCTTTAGCTTCTGTGTGAGATGGTGGTGATGGTTTGTTCAGATGGCCTTTTTCAGATTCTTCTGATAAATCGTGTGGAGGTTTTTTCACATAAGTTCTAATAGAACTAAGCAAATATTATGATCTTTGTTTTTAAAGCCCTTCTATTTCTCCATAGCAAACAGTTTAAGCTTTTTTTCAAAATAATTTGAGATTACTCAAACATGAACTTCAATGTGAAGAGGTTGGTTCAGGCACAATTAATTAATATAATAATTTTTTAGTCCTTTAAGATATGCTTTCAAGGAAAACTATCAGTTTTACAAGACTGAAATTATTCTGTTATTGTCAGATGGAATTAACTCTACTTTTAAAATTCATAACAGCCCTTGTTAAAAAACAGTCCTCAGCAGAGATATATAAATAACCTCCAAGACTGTAATTTTCTGGAAATTGCAGAACTCACATTCCTAAACTTGTCTCTTAACAAAGCAATTGAAAGGAAAACACTACCAATATTGCTTTTTGTACATATTTCTCTGAAATTATCAAGCAGAACTAGACTTGGATTTGGAATAATTTTAGAAGCAATTCAGCTGTAGCATTTTGCTGCACAAGCGCTATTTGCTCTTGTTTTCTACTCAAAAGGATGCTAAGAAAATAAGAAAATAACTTCTTCTGAGTTGAGGATTACAAGACCGTATAACAAATGATGCTCCTCGCATCTTCTCACAGTAGTGGCTAAGATAGACTATTACCTTTCTCGTTTATAATTTTCTCTGATAGCTCAGGACAGTCCCCTGGCAAAGTGCTGTTGCCAGCATTGAGTGATAATATCCTTCGTCATTTGAGAGGGCAATAACAACAAAAAAAAATGTAAGTCAGTACTGATGCAAGTTTCAAGGATTTGGAAGACAAATACACAGGTCTTTATCCTGCAACATGCTTGAGTGGAAGCAGAAATCAGTTCTTCAAATTCATTGCCACATTGGAACAGAGTAGGAAGATGAAGTTTTGATTGCTTTATATCATTACAATTTAATGTAAAATACATAGTGTCAACAAAGCTGACAAAGCAAGCAAATCTGTCCCAAAGATTAATTGTTTTGTCTGAAAAGTACGGTGAGATTTTTTGAAAAAACTATCTATATTCCTAAAACTGTTGAAGGGAAATGAACAGGAGAGATGAACTGCAGGAAAATGTCACACATGGGCTTGTCACTTGCAGAGCTCTTGTTGAAGATGGGTTATCTTAGTGGCTTTTAGACTGTGTTAAAGCAATACAGCAGATCATGGGCTTAGTGCTCTTTTACCAGCACACATCATATTCCACTGAGCACTTAATATATGCCAGGAGAGACCTTGTAGCACCCCATGGCTCTGTTCCTCACATTGGTTCTGTCATTAGTATAGTCATATAAAATAAACAGATACCATTTATTAATGAATTGGATTCAGTGTGCCTATGGTGGAACAATGTGCCTAAATTGTATTGGAGTAACCTGCTGGCAGCTGGTACTGCTAAGCACAGAAAAAATGGGCAAAACAAGGTGGCTGGGCTTTGGACAGCTGTGGAGATGGTAGCTAACTAGCAGACACTTGATAGAACCTCTGTTGCAGAGAGTTGCTACAGTTTCCTAGAGATATCTGTGAACTATTAGGCAGCCAAAAAGATCTAGATAAGAAAGAAAATGGGAAAACAGGCAAGGGATTTACTTGAAAGTTTTGCTAGATCAGGGAGGACAGAAAGATGCAATTTCCCTGAATCAGAGACACGTGGGGGGGAGTTGTCCCTCACTGGATGCCAGGTGCCCACTAAAGCCGCTCTACCACTCCCCTTCCTCAACCAGACAGGGGAGAAAAAAATACAATGACATGTCAGTCCTTCCCACAGGCTTCAGTTCTTCATTAACTGCTCCAGTGTGGGTCCCTTTCACAGGGTGCAGTCCTTCAGGAGCAGGTTGCTCCAGCGTGGGTCCCCCATGGGGTCACAAGTCCTGCCAGCAAACCTTTTCCAATGTAGGCTACGCTCCACAGGGGCACAGGTCCTGCCAGGAGCTGGCTCCAGCATGAGTTTCCCACAGGATACAACCTTCTTTGGACGTCCACCTGCTCTGACATGGTGTTCTCCACGGACTGCAGGCAAATCTCTGCTCTGGCAGCTGAAGCACCTTCTCTCCCTCCTTCTTCATTTACCTTGGTGTCTGCAGAGCTTTTTCTCTCACATATTCTCACTCCTCTCTTTGGCTGCAGTTGCACAGCAACTTTTTCCCCTTAGATATGTTATCACAGAGGTACTACCACCATCGCTGATGGGCTCGGTCTTGGACAGCGGTGGGTGCATCTTGGAACCAGCTGGCATTGGCTCTATTTGACATGGGGAAAGCTTCTGGCAGCTTCTCACAGAAGCAACCCCTGCAGTCCCCTGATACCAAAACCTTGCTACACAAACCAAATTTAGAGTAGAAGTGTTTTCTGACTGAACAGTCCACAAAAACTTTAGATAGAGGAATAAATTTGTCAAGCTGCAGACATGTAAGAGACGATGGAAGGTCAAATAGGCTTTTGTTGAAAATCCAAATGTTGTTTTCTCAGTATGAAGTAATAAGCTACTCTGGGTAGGAGTGAAAGAAAACTTCGGAGGGAATCTTTGAGTCACTGCCAAAACAGTTATGTGCTATTTTCCTCTACTCTGCTCTCATAATTCCCCACCTGGAGTACTGCGTCCAGTTCCAGAGCCCCCAACAAAAGAGAGACATGGAGCAGTTAGAACAAGTCCAGAGGAGGGCCACCAGGATGATCTGAGGGCTGGAGCACCTCTCCTATGAGGACAGGCTGAGAGAGTTGGGGCTGTTCACCCTGGAAAAGAGAAGGCTTAGGGGAGACCTTATAGTGGCCTTCCAGTACCTGAAGGGGCCTACAAGAAAGCTGGGGAAGGACTTTTCATAAGGGCAGTTAATGACAGAACAAGGGCAAATGGGTTTAAGCTGAAAGAGGGTAGGTTTAGATTAGATATGAGGAAGAAATTCCACACTATGAGGGTGGTCAGGCACTGGAACAGGTTGCCCGAGGAAGTTGTGGATGCCCCCTCCCTGGAAGTGTTTAAGGTCGGGTTGGATGAGGCTTTGAACAACCTGATCTAGTGGAAGGTGTCCCTGCTGATGGCAGGGGTGTTGGAACTAGATGATCTTTAAGGTCGCTTCAAACCCAAACCATTCTATAATTCTATGATTCTATGATTCCTTCCATAGGCACTTGATGTATGTTTGGTACAACAACTGTCATATTGTTAAATAAATACTTACATTCTAGAGTCCTCAAATGACCATTACAGCAAAATATGTCACTGCTGTCATACTGTAAGTAGTTCCACTAAGGTCTGGTTAAACTAAGAATAGTTATGAAGGGTCTCCTCTGAGTCTCCTTCCTAGCTTGAGTAACTCTGATCACACCCCATATATACTGGGAAATTTTGTCACCTTCTTTTGGCAGCATCCATCTGCAGTGAAGATTATGCTGGGTCTCTAATGGGATGGATCAGTTCCACTGTATTAACCAGGCAGTTCTTGAAGAAAAGGCAGTTCCATTAATCCAAGCCACATTTTTCAAAGGGAGAAAGGCAAACATTTCCTTCTAATAGCAAAATCCTATCATCTGAGGAGATAATAGTGTTAGCTTATCATTCTTTGTTTTCCATTCATTGCTTCAAATTATATTTTCTTTTTCACGTGTAATGATAAAAAAGATGATTTTACAAAATCATGGAATCTAAGTCAGACTGTGGATGGTAAACTTGCCAGCAAGATGAGTTCCAGGTTTACAAAGGAAAAATAAAGAGATACAGACAAATCAAAAATATATTAGGTCACTTACGACTGTGAAAGGCCTTGTCTATATTTTTTTGCAAATATCATTAGTAGTACACAAATATTAATACATGATTAATCTCCATGTGGGGTAAACTTTCAGGCTCAGGATTTATAGTGTTCAAATATATGACTTAGAGACCAATGGATGTACAGTACCTCTTTTTGTTGGTTTAATTTTCATGGAAGGTGTGAAACAGTATGAGTACTCAGAAAAGTCATCTAAATTGTTGACCTAAAAGGTTTTGCTCAAGTTGTAATCTTTTTCTTCTACTGTTAACAGTTAATTGCAGTGCATATTGCAAATCCTGAGAAAACCTTTATTTTCATTCTTCGATGCTAGCAAAACAAGTTTGTAGATTGGATTGTTAAAGGAGTTTTGCCTTGAACAGTTCTCAACAAGAACAAAAGATAACAAGATATAAAGCATTAAAAAACACTAGAATTTTATGGGTCAAGTGAGAACTTAACTCTATTGAAACATCTAACCTTACTTATTTCTGTAGAACTCTAGAAAGTCTTGTATTGTATTCATTTTTATAGGTCATTTTGGATTAGCTCTTCAATATGAAAGGTGACACTAAAACATCTCCAAAAGTTCATTTCAGTGGAAAGGAACCCTCCTAATTTTTTGTATTAATTTTCAATGTGTTACCGATTACATTATAGGCAGAATTAGCGGTAATGTTTCCAATTTGCAGGAACAAATCTCAATATTGCATTTAAACTAATGTAATGTGAACTAATTTAATCAGTTGTTCTTTTTAGGGAATGGCCTCAGAAGCAGCACAATGTGGGGGAAGGCTGACTTGTTGTTTCATACATTTCATGCAATGTAGTGTATCCATCAAGTTGTTGTTTCACTGATTGTCAGACAAGAAAAGGACCTAGAAATACAAGTTGCTTGCCCCATGTCCACTTCATAGGCTCCAGATCCAAGTGTATTATTTGTAAAAATATGTAATTTATGTAATTGTAATTGAACTTCACAGAATTTAAAGCCACTTCTACATTGAACTCTATAAACTGAGTTGAGCTACCTACCTTTTTGCTACTACAGTAGTTCTTCCCTTTAACAAATCATACTCAGACTTCAAGTGTTGATAATAAGCTTCTGTTCTGAAGGCAAAGATTTCATTTGAGCACTTAGTAACAGTAATATAAACATGTGAAACTTCCTCCTTGTTCCCTTTAATTGCCTGGAGTATCAGACTTAATAGATGATTTGCTTCCTATATATTAAAATACATCTTCATAGTTCCCTTTTTGTGTTTGATGTTTTAGCTATGATGATATTTTTGCTTATCAATGCTGTGTTTAATTATGTCTAACTTTCATAATCTTCTCTTTGTAATACAGTGTGTTACACTGATATATTAATCAACAGGTTTTTTGTTAGTCTATGACACTTCTAGCAAAATATATTGCAAGATTATCTAATTTACAAAGCTACCTTACGCTTACTAGTTACTTCTGATGACACCTATTATACCCCTGGAAAGGCAATAAACTTCCTTTGATTAAATATTAACTGAAAAAAGAAAATGTTGGCTTTTGTTTTGAACTACAATCAATATCAAAAACAAAAGCACTCTAAACTGGAATAAAGCTTGAAGTGTTTCCATTTTTAGTTTAACCATGGCTGTTTTTCTTTAGCAAATGTGAATTTAAAATATGTATTTTAAAATATAGGCTTTCCCAGAGTCAAAAGAAGTGGTTGAAGTCAAATATTTAAATATAAGTGATTAAATATTCCATTAAAAATAAAAATAAGTCATCTGCTTCTTCAATATTCTTACTCTTGGTTTGTTTTGGGGATTTTTTGGTTAAGGAAGTTTGCAGACTATACACTTTATTTTATCCCTTCTAAAACTCCTTTTTAAGGCAATGTACTATACACTGGAAAAAATATTAACTGGAGTCATAATAGTTGTGATCATTTATTATAACAGAACCCCCATTAAACTCTGAAGTATGCTCTTGGCCTTACAGTAATCAAATGCTGAACAAAAGTGGAAGTGGCTGTTAGTTCACCTGACAGTGTATCCTGTGGCAGCAGTTTGAATCTACTCTGTTGAAAGACTCAAGCATTTATCAGTCTTAAAACCCGCTTCCAACAGGGAAGAAGCCCAACGGCATAAGCAAAGTGGGAACTCCAGCTTGCTTCAGCATGCATCTAGTCTTAATCTCCACATCCCTCACAAGCATGTTGACCTGCAAGAGGTGAGGTATTCTCCAAAGTAAAAGCAGGGACAACCTCAACTCTGACACCACAACTGATAAACTGGTAGTACAGAGGCAGTATAACTTTTGGGTTTTAGTACAGTTTCTGAAAATCTGACTCTAAATGTGGCAGTTATTTGAAATAGCAACAGCCTTCCCAAATAACTGGCTCACTTTGGAAAACATCATCTTTGATCTTACCCTTGCTCTTTAAAATTCCCTTTTCCTTAAAAACATAGTTTAGTTTAAATGATGACAGACTCATCTTGTAGCAAAAACCTCCTCTGAAATGGGGGAAAGTTACAGTACTGTACCCATGAAAATCAGATGAGCAGAGGTACTGAGGGTCTTGGCAGTTAGCTATATTGTTAAAGAGAAGATATCCCTTAGATCCCTTAAAAAATATCCACTCAATCTAACCTGTTCAATGACATAATTTACTCTACTGAGCATCAGTGTAAGCAAGTATGATAAGCACACCCACTAAGTGTGCCAACAATGACAGTATATGTGAGCATGAAATAATTCCACCAACTGACTTCCAAGTGAAATTACATCAATGAAAGAATTTTAAACATGTGAGCTGATGACTGTTTTTCTATTCTTTTTTCCAAACTCACATAGATTCTCTGTTTACAAAGTGAATATATTTGTTAAACACTATAGAGCTAATTTATATTTTATTTTTCCTAGGGAAGTTGACAGGTTACATAAGGGTGAAAAAAGCCATGTATTGAGAACAGGAAAATGGATAATGAGCAGGAGTCACATTTTCTTCGCTGCAGGTCATAAAACTCTCAATATTTATTTTTTTATATTTGATCTAAAGAAGACACGGTTTCTCATCTGCTTTGTTTTTATACTGCGTCTGTACTGTTCTGTATCAATAAAAACCCTTTCTCCAAAAACTTCTAATTGTCTCATTTGTCAGTAGACAAAAAGTTATTTTCATTTCGTTGTCAGGGAAGTCCTGATAAGTGTCACATTCATGGCAATTTCAGAAATAAGTAGCCTTAAAATTTCAAGAGAGCACTAATCTGAAGTTATTATATAATTCCCCTAAAATATACAGAATTGATTTTATATCATAGAAATTGCAGACTAGTTATTAATTTTAATAATGCCTACAGAGGACTGTGGATATATGTTTTTCCTCCTTTTAGGAAACTACTAATTCCATAGTTTTTGAATTCCATAATTTTTTCGTTCAATAGAAAAATTGTCTTCTTGGATGCAACAACAGAGAAAAGTAAGATTTTTCATCCTCTTTGGACAAATGTCCTGCAGAGGTTAATAGAGATGTCATTCTCTAAATAATTTGTAGTGCTTAGAAGACTTCAATTCAATGTTCTGAATTTTTTTAGAAGACAGTTCTTTTTGTTACTTTTAAGAAAAAAGTGTGAAAATGTTTTGAAAACATCTTTTGCAAAGTTTTAGAACTGTAACAGTGATAATTTTCCCAAACTCACCAACTGAAAAGTCCTCTCATCACAAAAGCAGATGCCAACATGCACATACAGGATGCTTGCGGCATTATTGTTGTCTGAAGTCCTGCTTTGATTCATTTAGAGTAACTTACTAAAAGCTGGCCATGACCTTTCATGTCTTTTGAATTGGATCTTAATGTTTTTTTTCCCTGGGCTGGACCTGTACTTAGCTTCAAAGATTTTTTAAAACTTAAAATTCCTATCTTCAGGAATTTTCCCAGATTTATTTATAATGCCAGGTGTATTTATAATGCCTGAAAAGTGAGTTACAGTCCTTTGGGCAGATCTTAATAGAATATTGGCATTACTTGCAAATGTTGTGGAAAGACTCATTTTCCGGCAGTCTGGCACAATATGACAATGAGCAGATCTGGAGGCAGAGAGAGAGAATCTGAACTGGGATGAAAAATAGGTCAGTAAAAGAGATTGCCAACTTGATGCATAAATAAAAAGGTGGAAAAAGAAATGCCACCTGTCAAAACACATGCATGGGCAAAGGAGTTCCTGGCAGAGAGTGCAGCAGCAGGAGGAAACGAGCTTGCAGGAGGTGCAGAGTATTATTTTGTTTAGCAGGCAGTTTGGGAAATTCCTGTTTTTTAACAGGTGGTTCTAACTAACTGCTTTACTACAAGTCTGGATCTTTTCATACAGTGTACTGGTTGTAGACTTGTAAGGCCATAGGTTTTTAAGGACTGTTAATCTTCTAATGTAAGATAATGCACAACCCAGACTGCAGAATTCAGTGATCCCTATGGTAATGGTGAAACTTGTATTATGTCACATTTTAAAGAACGACAACTAGTATTGATCTAAAGTTTTCAAGTGACGGCTGGGAACCAGAGTTTTTTCATAGTTAGTTAGTTTTTCTTTTTAAGAATAAAGGCCTTCCGTCTTGTCTACATATATCTAAATTTGGACTGATTCTTAAATGCCTCTTTCTTGTTAGGCTGAGAAGCCCTTTCTAGCAGAAAATCTTCTCACTTTTTAAGTACTCTTTAGACATACTAAAATTGACACTTGAAATTTTCTTGGATACATTCAATAGATAAAAACGCTGTAACTCTTCTTAAGGAAGATTTTTCCAGACCTCCTATACTTGAAGTAATTCTTATTTTGTCATAAAAAAAATTATTGTATTTTTATGTTATCAAAATACTTTTAAATGTGGTTTGTTTTTTTTTTTTTTTTTTTTTTGTATTTGCAAGAAGAAACTCTGGTTTCTCTGACTGTACAGTGCCTAATATAATGGCTTGACACTTCAGCATTTCCCAAAAATGCAGGTTTGAATAGACCTTCAGGTTTATCGCTCTGAATTTTAGACAGATAACTAAGGCCAAATTAGACAGGAAAGGCAGCTCCATAAGACTGTTCAGTCTATATAAGGTCTGATTTGGTGTTTGGTGATATCTCTCTCTTCCCTGACTATATGTGGAGCATAAATGACAAATTTCAAACCTTTGTGTTCAGATTTTACTGCCAGCTATTTTATACTTTTGCCTATACCATTAGTAAAGTTGAGGAATGAAACATGGCTAAGAATGGATGCAAAGTCCAGGAAACTCTCAGAAACACCACACTTGCATGTTGGTTCTTAACTGCAGATAATTCAGGTTATGCTACCATAAAATCTTTTCTGCTACTACATCTGCCCTTTTGTCATCTTTCTGTCAAATTACATTTGACTGAATCAAGTTTTTCATTCTCTTGTAATAACAATGCATTCATAGTTTCCCTTTAGTGCTTAAGAACTTCCTGGTGTCCTGGCAGTTTGAAAAAGTCCCCTTAACCTGTGGTGGTTGTTATTTGGTCCTACACAATCAAAACATTTTTTATCTTTAGCACAGCCCTTTAGCAGGCTTGCAGTTGTGAATGAAATAACAAAAAACGTAAATCAAAACAGCTCTGTAAAGTGTGACATCATCCAACTTCTTGGTTATTTTTCTTTTCTTGCTTTGATTTTTAGTGCTTTTGTCTGTAGCCTCCTGCTTGCATTTAGCTTTTGATTCCAGTAATCTGAACTGTTAAAATGCTTTCAGAAACTTGGCCTAATGAGTTATGAAGGGCTACCATTAGGTATCTGGAGTCAAAGTAGTGTCAGGGAGAAGAAGACCTTCTGGGAAGTGTGCCTCAGAGGAGAAGGTATCTTAGAGGTCTTGTTCCTCTACTCTTTTGGAATCCAAGCTCTACCTGTTACAGTAAACATGTTAACCTTCTGGGGAGGAGTGGACTGCACCCAATGAAAAAAAAACCCCTACAAAACCAAGACAAAAAAACCCAGGAGGTTTAACATACCTTCAGAAAAAAAAAAAGTACTAAAGTTGTTCATTTTAGTACCGTTTCAGAAAAAAAAATGCTAGAGGATGTTTGTTCAGGGCTATCCTTTGGCACAGAATAGGGGTACTTAAGCACAAAATGGGAGAATTGAGGGCTTATTATTCTAGTTCTCTGCGTGCACAGTATAGGACACATCCACCAAGGAAGGATCTCATAGCACACAGAAAAACGTGTAAGTACCTACATGTACTGACAAGTAATAATTGCATCTGTTTTTATTGGATTTTGATACAACAGGACACATTTGTGGTGGAAGAAAAAAACTGGGAGCTTTTATACTGTATTAGTGACTCCTGCCTTATTCAGTCCTATCAGGTTTGATATATCACAATCACTTATGTTGTGTAATCTGACATACTGACACAATGAGAGCTGATATGTCACCCTAATGATAGGCTTATTCTGAAAAATGAAAGAAAACATGTCTCATAATATCAGAACAAAAATTACTATGGCTTTCAGTAACATGCTCTTTGCAATTAAGATCATAGTCAAGCTGTGCTAAACATACGTGCATGTGAATATGGTCAGTCATGTAATCACATGCTTTTATAATTACAACTACATTATGTAATCTTATGAAGAAGTTTTACAGAGTTTAGTAGTAAGGCAGCCAAGTAGTAAGGAATGTAGAAAGGCATACAGAAATCGCTGTAAATACTTATTGGTCAATAATAGATTTGTTGTAGCTTTTTAAAGCCAATTTGTGAGGTTCCATAGTGAGAATCTGTTCAGGAGTGTGGTTGGTAAAGTCCCTTGGGAGACAGTCCTGAAGGGCAAAGGAGTCCAGGAAGGCTGGACACTCTTTAAGAAGGAAATTTTAAAAGTGCAGGAGCAGGATGTCTCCATGTGCCAGAAGATGAGCCGGTGGGGGAGAAGACCAGCCTGGCTGAACAGAGAACATCTACAAGAAGGGTCGGAAGGACAATCCAAGAAACTACAAACCTGTCAGTCTGACCCTGGTGCCAGGCGACGTGATGGAGCAGATTATCCTGAGTGCCATCACGTGTCACATACAGGACAATCAGGGGATTGAGCCCAGTCACCATGGGTTTATGAAAGGCAGGTCCTGCCTGACTAACCTGATCTCCTTCTATGACAGGGTGACACACTTAGTGGGTGAGGGAAAGGCTGTGCATAAGGTGTACTTAGACTTTAGTAAAGCCTTTGACACTGTTTCCCACAGCACTCTCCTGGAGAAACTGGCCACTCATTGCTTGGACGAGCATACTCATCACTGGGTAAAGAAGTGGTTGGATGACTGGGCCCAGAGAGTTGTGGTGAATGGAGTTAAATCCAGTTGGTGCCTGACCATGAGTGGTGTTCCCCACGGATCAGTGTTGAGGCCAGTTCTGTTTAGTATCTTTATCAATGATCTGGATGAGGGCATTGAGTGCAATTTCAGTAAGTTTGCAGATGTTACCAAGTTGGGTGGCAGTGTCGATCTGCCAGAGGGTAGGAAAGCTTTGCACAGGGACCTGGACAGGTTGGATAAATGGGCTGAGGCCAATGGTATGAAGTTCAGTAAGGCCAAGTGCTGGGTCCTGCACCTCGTTCACAACAACACCATGCAATGCTACAGGCCTTGGGAAGAGTGGCTGGAAAACTGCCTGGCAGAAAAAGATCTGGGGGTGTTGGTCGACAGCTGACTGAATGTGAGTCAGCAGTGTGCCCAGATGACCAAGAAGGCCAATGGCATCCTGGCCTAGGTCAGGAATAGTCGAAGAGTGGCTGGAAAACTGCCTGGCAGAAAAAGATCTGGGGGTGTTGGTCGACAGCTGACTGAATGTGAGTCAGCAGTGTGCCCAGATGACCAAGAAGGCCAATGGCATCCTGGCCTAGGTCAGGAATAGTCTGACCAGCAGGAGTAGGGAAGTGATTGTCCCCTTGCGTTCAGCACTGGTCAGGCTGCACCTTGAGTATTGTGTTCAGTTCTGGGCCCCGAGTACAAGAGGGACATCGACGCTCTGGAGAGTGTCCAAAGAAGAGCAACAAAGCTGCTGAAGGGTCTGGAGAACAAGTCTTATGAGGAGCAGCTGAGGGAGTTGAGGTTGTTTATTCTGGAGGAGGCTGAGGGGAGACCTTATTGCTCTCTACAACTACCTGAAAGGAGGTTGTAGAGAGGTAGGTGTTGATCTCTTCTCCTGGGTAATGGGTGACAGAACAAGAGAAAATGGCTGAAAGTTGCATCAGGGGAGGTTTAGGTTAGATATTAGGAAAAATTTATTCACAGAAAGGGTACTCAAACATTGGAACAGGCTGCCCAGGGAAGTGGTGGAGTCACCATCCCTGGCAGTATTTAAAAGACGGGTAGATGAGGTGCTTAGGGACATGGTTTAGAGATGGGATTGGTAGTGATAGGTTAATGGTTGGACTCAATGATCTTAAAGGTCTTTTCCAACTACTGTGATTCTATGATTCTATAATCCAATACTATATTAAATAAAAAAAAGTAAAATGACTGATGTAATTTAATTTTAAATCCATCAGGAATAGCCTTTCATTCACAAAGACTCTAAGTTTATGAACAGTCTTAGATTTATTCACCCACACAGAACAGCATTGGCATTCTCCATGCAGAGCATAGACATACTTACTACAAATGCATGGCCATTTTTAGAACATATCTCTCTGTGATAGTTTCACTGGGCTAGCCCCTGACTAGCAGCCAACACAGCCATTCACCCACTTCCCCCCAACCCCCAGGGGATAAGGGAGAGGACTGGGGGGCAAGGATGGAGAGACTCATAGGTTGAGCTAAGAACAGTTTAATAACAGTAATAAAAGTAAACTTAAAATATTACTAATATTAAAATAGTAGTGATAATGATAACAGTAACAAAATATACAAATGAGTGACACAGTGCAACTGCTCACCACCCACCGACCAAGCCCGGCCTGTTCCCAGATAACGATCTTGGAGGAGTGACAATCCTGAATCAAAACCACAATCCCAGAAGACCAAGAGCCCTCATGAAAGCCAGAGAGAGGAAGAGACACTCACTAATATACTGGACATGATGTGATATGGAATATCCCACTGGCATAGCCAAAAACCAATTTAGCTTATTAATTTAAGTATTTCTCACCCCCTTGGATCTTGTGCTTGTAGACTAATAAAACATGAGGTCCTTCACTTCCAGCAACAAAAATGCAAACACTGGTATGTTATCAGTGTTTCACTCATAACAAACCCCAGGCTGAAAGCAAAATACAGCACTATTCTAGCTACTGAAAAGAAACCCAGCTCTGTCCCAGTTGAAAACCAGGACACTGTGATTGATCCTTTGTGTTACACTGTTGCCAACATGGCGGAAATACAGCAAATTATTGCAATTACTATTGTGTTACAGCAATGACAGTTGCAATGAACTCAAATTTTGAAAAAAAATTATTCATCCCTTTTGCCAAAAGCTTTAAAAAAAAATCTTTTATTGTTAGCCTATGACCTTGCAGAACATGATTGACTCTCTGAGAAACAAAAGGTGCACATTTTCCCTGTCATACTGCTGAGCCCTTTCAACTCCTATTACTGTCAGGGGAAGGTGAAGACTTTTGGCACCTTCTGTGCAATAAGTCCTAGATGAAGAACTTTGTAGTCTACAAAGAAAGATAATTTTGTCAAATTGAAGTAAAATCCATGTATTAGGTACAACATAGTGTAGTGTTTTCAGCCACTAGAAATTGTGTCCTGGAAACTACTGCACAAGGAGGGAAGTTAATATAGCACTTTCTGCTGACCTGCATCACTCTCTCCATGTGTAAAATTCACACTAGAGAACTTGGGACAGGCAAACCTGTGTCAGAAAGATTAGTTTGCAGAATCTTCCAATCAGGGATTTGGTCATACAACTTTTGTGTTTCTCAATTTTTTTACAGGGTCTTAATCTTAAATTTGTTTTGAGCACCAGTGTACCTGTTAAAATATTTCAGGGAAACAATAAAAAAAGAATATATACATTGGACTGACGTATTTCATCATCTATTGCAAGATCATTTAAAATATAAATGAGATGTCATTAAAAATAGAGTGCAACAATGTAATTTCACAACTTAATTTTACCTGTTTCTTCTACTTAAATACTGGCAGCAACGTATATATAATATGTTACTGGGAAGAAAGAATAAAATGTATTTGGAAAAAAGTCCACTATAATTTTGTTTACTTTTACAGGAGAACTTAATTTCACAGATTTCCAGCAACTTTGAAAGTGCTTGATCAGTACAAAACCAGGCAAAGTTAATTAATGATTTCAATTTCAAAGCACCTTTGATTAACTGAAGCCAGTACATAGGGAGGCAAACTACTTCTCATTAATGACTCTTTTTATCGTTTCTATTCTAAAATGCCTCTAATTGACAGCACATATTTTCCAAACAGTCTTTATTATTAGATTAGAACTCTTGATGTTGTTCACATCTGGGTACATGAGCAAAAATAATTAAATTTAATAATAATGCAAAAAACACAGTAATCCATCATACTACTAGTGTAGCATGAGCAATGAAGTCTGAGTGGGTGCCAAATTAAAAAATGAATCCATAAAAATATGCCAATTACTATAATCATAATAAAATTTCAGCTCCTGTTCAAATAAATATGAACCACAATCCTCTCTCTCAATCTCATTGGGGTCTTCTGATTTCAAATTGCACCTAAACACATATTTAAAGTGACTAGTGTTGCACATTAGCTCTAGAAATCACATATAATACTCTAGCCCTTATCGAAACAAACTTCAAAACTCTTCAATTTAAAATTCCTCTATTTTCTGTGCTGTTGCTTCAGCTTCATCACAATATTCAGTATGACCTGAACTATTTTTCCAAACTCATCATTCATATACTGGCAGCTTCCTGAGCTAAGCACAGTGTGATTCTCTTTCTTTTTTGCATCCCTCTCATCTTTCTCTCATGAGTACCAAATGTTCTCATTTGTCAGACTTTAGAAGCCTCTTTGAAGAGTAAACAGGGAGCTCTGAACATTTGGAATTTCTGTGTGTGACCTGTGAAAGGAATTGTTCAACAAACATCTTTTTTTTTTCGTAGTTAAAATGAATTGTTACCGTAACAACTGAGCAAGGCATTGCATAAATGTATTATCAGCAGTGCAGATGCATGTGTCAATGTCATGTTTGTTTTACCCTTTTCCACATGGAAGAAGATACCCTGGTAGATACGCTTTCATTAAAGACTCAATATGGTCAGTTCATTACATTATTGGTAATTCTTGTGTGAAGGGACCTCAGGAGGTCTCTAGTCCAACCTCCTACTCAAAGCAGGGCCAGCTATGGGGTCAGGCTAATTTGTTCAGAAATTTTTACACTTGGGTCTTGAAAACCTCCAAGAGTGAGCCTCCGTAATTTCTCTGGGCACCCTGATGCACTGCTGTGCATTCGTCATGGGGAAAAAGTTTTTCTTTGTCACCAGCCTAAATCTCTCTAGTTTAAAGTTATGTCTGTTGTCTCTCATCTTCCCACCATGCACTGCTGGCAACAGTCTAGATATGTCTTTATAATCTTGTAGTACTGTCAGGCTGCTGTTAGATCCCCCTGAAGCCACACCTTCTCCAGGCTGAATAGGCCCATCTCCCTCAGCCTTTCCTCACAGGGCTAGTGCTCCAGACAACAAGCTCTTGGTGGCCT
>NW_010296497.1:8814-53613 GCF_000700745.2 Antrostomus carolinensis | reverse complement strand
CTGAACCTGCTCCAGTTTATCAGTATCTTTCCTGTGCTGGAGGACCCAAAACTGGGAATAATCCCTTCCTGCAATCAATTGGCCATGCTCTTGTTAATACATGCCCAAATGCTGTTGGTTGTCTCTGCTGTCAGGGCATGCTACGGGCTCATGCTCAGCTGGTTGTCTAGCAGGACCCTTGGGGCATTTCCCACAGTTCCCCAGATGGTCAGCCCCAGCAAGGATTGTTACAAGGAGCTCTTCCTTCCCAGGTGCAGGATTTTGCATTTGCCCTCATTGAATGCCATGAGATTCACCTAGATTTACTGCTCCAACCTGTCTAGATCCCTCTAAATTATTTAAATTAATGAAAGTGCTCTTCCTTGCCTCCTCCGGGTCACTGATTAAGATGTTAAACAAGACAAGTTGCAAGGCAGACCCCCTGCACTTGCTACTGGCCTCCAAATAGAACATGATTAACCACAAGATTAACCACAGTCATAACCAATCTTGTGCACCCTCTAGACTGTAATGTCACAGCTTGGCTACATGAAATCTGTGGAAGACAGTGTCAAAACCTTTGCTGGAGTTGAAGTAAACGACATCCACTGCTCTCTACTCACTCTCAAATTCAGTCATTTTACCAAAGAGGAGAATCAGGTTCATCAGGCATGGTTTACCCATGGTAAATCCATGCTGACTGTTCACAATCATGTGATTATCCTTCATCTGCACACAAATGTGTATCAAGAGGACACTCCATGATTTTCCCAGGGGTAGTAATTTGTAGATCCCCCAAACAAAGTTTCCTTTATTGCAGAGGTGTAGGCACACCAGGAAGCTCATTTTCAACACATCCTCTTGAACCTGTTTGCAAAAAGCTGATGATCTACCTCCATCTGTGTATGTACTGTTTGACTGTATTTATTAAATATTTATCTCCTCCAATGAACACTCTTCCCAACTCCACTCTCCCCTAAGTATTGTACTCAAACACGCCAGTGTGAAGAGCTTGAAGAAAACAGCAGTTCATTTTCTTATGATAAATCTATCACAGTGGAGATTCCAGTAGCTTTACTTTGTTTTGCTTTGGAATATTTTAAAAAGAGATAATTCTCATGTATCATAAAACTGTCTTGTTCTAATTTGCTGGAGATTACAGATAACCCAGTTTATACCTGAAATAAAACTGTTGGTTTTCCCTTCACTACATGCAAAATTCACTTTTCTGCAGTGATGCATCAGCCATGTGCATATGAGCAAGTTTCATGTATGTTTGCCTTATGAACATCTGTTATAAATATCACTTAAATATCACTTCCTTTTTAATATGGTTGAGGACAATATAAATTGTGATATATTTGATGAATTTTTTTCTTTTTTAAAATTATTAGCATTCTCATGGAGCCCCAGTAAAACTGTCTAAAGATAATTTAGGTCTTTTAACTTTGGAAAGGTGCTTTTCAATATATCACCTAAAAAACTCGAGAGCCATGCTTAGGAAACATGATATGCTGTTACTAGGTCCACAAAATAAATAGCTATAAGAATGAAAGCCAAGTCACTGGACTTAATGATCAAGAGACCTCAAAACACACTCACAAACTTTATGAGTGTATCTGCCAGAGCCTACGTACAGCACGTACAGAATACGTATACTGTAGGCGGCACCTCTTTTACACAGTATCACACATCTGCAGTTTCCTGGTAAACATCTTTGTCAGCAGAAAACAAGATGCTCCTAGGGTGCACGAGTTGGCTCAGCAAATATGCTTAAGGTCAAATAAGTTTTCAATGCACAGGTCATGAGTGTATGATGAGACCTAGACAATAGAGCGTCAATCATGCTGAAGACTAGAATCTGGGTCAAATCCAATTATCTGCAGTGGGTAAGAGGGCTGCAAGCTCTGAGAAGCTTGGAGAACCTTTTTTACCTTGGAGTTTCAGGATAAGCAGACATGTTTTCTGTATGGTTTAAAAGGAATGGACAGATAAGGAATAGATCCCTGTGGTACCTTGAGAGAGACAATTTGCTGCAGAGCAAAAGCAATATGGAATAGTCACGTACTGACCAACAAATACCAAAAACAGCAATAAATTTTATAAATGTCAGATAAACACCACCACCACAAAAAAAAAAAAAAAAAAAAAGCTCTAGGACAATAAAAACAATTTTAATGATAGAACAAAGAAAATCCAATTATTTGATGGAAAGTGAATCACAGTGTGTGTGCTCTGCTGTAAAAGATGGTACTGCTTAAATATAATAGTGAAGAACTTTTTTTTTTTTGTCCTAAGTAAAATAAGCTGATATTACTGATATTCACCCTTTTCTGTACCACTGGTAAGCTTTGCCAGTATGAAGTCTGTCTTCATTCAAATACTAAGCTGACAAAAATTTTGTTTCATAATGAGGGACTCCACTTGCGGAATCAACCCTAATTAAGACAAGAAGTAATAAATCACAGAATCACAGAATCACGGAATGTTAGGGATTGGAAGGGACCTCAAAGATCATCTAGTCCAATCCCCCTGCCGGAGCAGGAACCTACATGAAATTACACAGGAAGATTTAATAAAATTAAATCTTACTAGTACTGAATATGATCTATGACATCTGAGTTTATATTGCTGTGGTAATGCAACAGTAACATTGAAAAAAATCACAGTACAGTGAAAAAAGTCACAATACAACTGATTCTTAGCTAAGACATATTAAATAGTCTTGTTTAGACATGATATTAATTATAGTTGTTGCTTCTAGTATATTGCAGAAACTTCATGGAGTCCTTGTAAACTAGGACAGTCAGGTGCTGAGGAAATACAGTTTATGATCTAAGTGGGAAGCCTCCCGTTTTCAGGATTTGTGAAAGACTGCAGATACTTATGATTTGTGTGGCAAAGTTATTAATGGTACTGAAGAACAAAATAATGATATTCTGCACTGTCTCAGGCACACTCTGTTCACAGACTTTCAGAGTACATTCAAAGCAAATGTATTAGTTCTTATGAGATCAAAGACCAAGGGATGCACATTTTTGAAAGTGGTACCAGAAATCTTGAAGTACATGATATACCAAAGGTTATATTATATATCTCTACCTGTAATCTACAGTTAAGGAAGGCAAGGTGAAACTTTTTATTATGTGGAGTGATCGCATTGCTGGTGTCTTGGGCAAGATTTCAGGAAGAATAAACCCAACTGTGTTGACCTAAGCCAGCTGCAGATTGAAAAAAGTAACTTCATGTCAAAGAAATACATCTTTCTTTATCCCCTTGATTTATCAGAAGCATTCTAAAAGTACTTTAATTGAACCTTCGGAATATAAGAAACTACTTACAGCCCTTTTGAAACAACCCCTCAAACACTGCAGGCACAGGTCTCCTGATGCATTTAGGAGCTAGTTCCTCTAGCAATTGATGGGAACAAGGGGCCTAAATGCAAGCTTCAGGCCTAAATAGTATTGTATATCTGAGGCATGCATACTTACACTCACCAAAGAAAGTTATCAAAGCTTTGTAGTATTAAGAAGGTTTACACTACTGCAGCTCTGCAAACAGTTGCAGACAGTCCATTTGCTATTGTGGTTTAATACAAATACAATGCAAGTCTTTGTAGTGACTTCAGATTATCAAAATATTAAGAACAATTACTTTCAGTGGTTTGCATATTATTATTACTTTTGACAACTCTCAAGGATAATAACCATGGACTAGAATTTTGCTAGTTCGATCTTCCCCAAATCTGCATGAATTATTTCCATTAATTCTAAAAAGTTGACAGCTTACTGAAAACAGGAAATATTAGACAATCTATATATAGAAAGGAAATAAATCTGAAAATACTGCAAAGACATGGAGAAAAAGACATGTATAAAAAAACTTCAGTGATGCAGGGTTAGATGTTATAATGAAATGTAGATTGTCATACTTAAGACCGTTCTTCGGTAAGATTCTATGAAATTAATTATATTTTAATTGCTCAGACTAACAAAATTTCTTCTCATATGCATTATCTATTTTGCACTACAAACTCAGTGAATCATTGAATCAAAGAATAATGACCACAGCATTACCACTGTCAAAGCAAAATTTAGCTAATTAAAGTGATGTCCTGCTTTTTGCTAGTATAGGGTTCATTTTCTTCTTAGTAGCTAGAAAGCACTGTGTTTTGGTTTCAGTGAGGATTGTTATGAGAAGAAAGTTGATAACTACAAAGACACCGTGCTTGGGCAGTTTCCAAGGACTGGAAGGTGGGGGGCAGAGTGGAGAAGAAAAGCGTAGTAGTTAGTAAAACCCAGAATTGACAGTTGGATATGCCAATGAAATATTCCATCTCATATTACATCAGGTTTAGTATATGGACTGGGATTGACCAGAAAGGGGGAGTTTCTCTTGGGGATCGCTCGGGCTCATTTTTCTGGGATTGCGATTTCAGTTTTGGGGTTCCTTTCCTTCGTTATCTGTAGTGGTGAGCAATTGTACTGTGCATCACTCATATATATAGCTGTTATAATCGTTATTATTATTATTACTATTATTTTAATTTTATTTTACTCTAATTATTAAATTGTTCTTATCTCAAACTAAAAGTATCCTCACCTTTATCCCTCCAATTCTCTCCCTGATTTCCTGTGGAGGGGGGGAAGAGGGGGGAGGGATTGCAAGTGGCTATGTCTTGTTTGGCTGCCAGCTAAGTTAAACTATCACAAGTTCTTAGGACTCATTGCAAAGAAAAGCTTGCTGTTGCAATTGTTTTAAGTCTTACGTTTCATTTTAAAAGGTATAAAAGCAATTCCATCTCTTTGTTTGCAAAGGAAACTATAAAGATACAATCAAGCACAGTCAACCCTGTCCAACTCAGTTGCAAGTGTAGAGTAATTCTCCAATGTGTGAACTTCCTCATACAAGTTCATAGGCTATTAATGATGAACCATATTGCAACAGAAGAAGGAAACATTACCTACTTTGCAGTAGCTCCATGGGAATTTTAGTGCTTGACTGATGTAGTAGCAACAAGTTTGGCTTCAGCACACAAGAACTAAGTTTGTCCAAAATGTGTAAAACCAAAATTGGTGGTGCAGAGAAAGGAAAAGAAGGAATGAATACTTCTGAGACTTTAGCAGGAAAACAATTGCTTCTGTGTCTCGCTTCTACAACTATCCACTATTATATAAGATAGAGTAGAGGGTCATATTTACAAAGGGGTATATTAAAGTTTAGCCAAAGTCTTAGATCTTTCACTTTGAAAATTGTGCTTGCACAGACTTGTGGTGAAAGTTAAACAGAGCGTGCTGGAAAATTGCAGATTTGCTCCAGCATCCTTTTTTTTCCCCCACAGAAAGTACTTATGAAAACAGATTGTTAGAAAGCAAAACCCAAAATTTTATCTCAGAAAATCAGTCTTGCTGTACAAATGACCAATTGCTTGTGATTCTAAGAGTTGTGAAGTGACTGTTAAGGAAAGAATAGTAACTTTATTTATATAAACTACTGGAGAACTCAGAAAGTATGAGGCTCAAGTTTGAACAGAAGACAAAACAGTATCACTTTATTCTTGTGAAACACTATTAAGTTTTAATAAAAAGTCAGACTGTTGCTCTCATATAATACTTAAAATGGAATAGTGTCTCAGCACCATACTTCGATGGGGTTTCCAGGCTTCTCTGACGTGGCTTAAATAGGACTACCAAGGGCAGAAGTACCAATGACAATTTCTGGAGCAATTGGTCTGAAATTTCCATTAAAAAAGTCAAAGTTGCTTCAGTTTTAAACCATCTGGCAAAAAAGTACAAAGGAGTGCAGTTCCATTTCTCACACATTATCACCACCAATGTTATCTGCAGCAAATAGCTACGGTAGGGGAGCTGTTTTATCTTTGTCTTAAGCTCTGCCCATGTTTATTTGATTGTTATGGCACTACTTTGTTGATGACTACCAAAGACTTGTAGCCTGCAAGAATCAAGATTAGTCCAGAAAGCTGTCATTCATTCAGATAGGTAGTTATGAAAGTAGTCAGCAAAAATATCAGTTATAGTTTGACATCTGCTCAATTCCTTTTAGTGCAATAGAACAGGAAAGATCTCGATGATAAACTAAAATAAAAAAATGCTGATTCTCACAAAAGCTTCTAGAAGTTATTGAGGTTTGAGGGAAGGAAAAAAATTGAGAACTGTATGTTCTCAGACTGTGGAAGCTTGAGGATAAACAAGACCTACCTGAACCAGCAAAAACCCATTGAGAATTTCAATGATATAAAACAAGTTGTTTTATTTCTTAAATTTCTGTAACCTAGGACTTTGGATGAAGTGATCTTGAAGCTACCTTTTTTCCTTCTGTTTCTGGATTCAACTCAAGAACAGCTAGATCTCATCGGTCAAATGGAATGAAACTTGAGCTATCAATGGGATGTCATGATGTTATTCTTTAACTAAAATATCTCTGCTTACTTCTCTCTTCTGCTCATTATTTCCACATAAGGTCTCTTTTTTTCCCATTGAATATCTCTGTCCTCACAACCTTTCCTTTCTAAATTGAAGAGGTGAAGCTCTTAACCACAAATGATGAGCCTTATTTTCAGGCACAGGAATTATCCGTGTTTGACTCTTCTTTAAACTCTGCTCTTAGCTCCAAAGAAGTGCCACTGAAAATACTCTCATTACAGTTACTGGTGAGCTAAGGAATCTGGGTGTGTGTTCAAGATCACATCTCTGATTGTACCAGATGTTTCCACTGTAGACATCTGTCCTGGTTTTGCTAGGATAGAGTTAATTTTCTTTTTAGTAATTCGAATAGCTATATTTTACTTTCAGTGTTTCAGTTCAGACTTATTATGAGAAGAACGTTGATAACAGTACTGGTGTTTTTAGTTGGTGCTGGAGCTCAAGGCCACGGTGTTTGGCTGCTTCACAGCTGCATTAGGACTGGGAGGGAGAAGCGCAGTGAATAGCAAAACCCAAAACAGGCATTTGGATGTGCCAATGAAATATTCCATATCATATCACATCATGTCTGTACATTAACCAGGGTTGACCAGAAGATGGGGCATTCTCTCGGGGATCGCTCAGGCTCAATCTTCTGGGGTTTCAGTTTGGGACCGTCTCGGCTCCGGGATTGTTAGCTGGCACAGGCCCGGCATTGGTCAGCGGGCGGTGAGCACTGTGTATCACTCATTTGTATAGTCTGTTATCACTGTTGTTATCATTATCATTTTATTTTAATTAGTAAATAGTTTTTATCTCTACCTGTGAGTCCTTGCCCTTCTTTCCAAATTCTCTCCCCTATTCCCTGGGTGAGGGTGGGGGGGAGGGTGATAGAGCAGGCTGTGTTTGGCTGCAAGCTGCAAGCAAAAGGGTGAATCCACTCAAACCACGACAACATCCAAGGACTAAACTAATCAGTTGTCTACAAACATTCTTAATGCATCTCTGAGCCACTACTTTTCAAGAATTTCCCAACCTGATATTACCGATAGCTTGTATGCCTTGTTACTCCTAAATATGCTACTTGGCTGCATGCAACAAACGGCACTGTTCCACAACCCATACACTCCTTTCACCATCAGGAAGAAATAAACATTTCTTTTTGCCTTCAGAGTTAGGTCTAGAGACTTGTTACTAAAATTTTTGTGTAAAGTTGTGCTTATCTAAGGTGATTTCCATGATAAGAGCTTTTATTCTGTGAGAAACAATTCTGGGTGAGCTTCATTCCTTCGTTGTAGCTTTACTAATACTATAAAGCAGCAGGGTTCCATATTTAATTTCTGTAGCTGTTTAGGGTTTCATCTTTAGCTTTAAAAATATAAACAATTTATTCTCTGATCTATTTGCAAATTCTCGTAGGATTTTTTTATTTGGGCCATACATATATGTATATTTAAATTAAGCGTTTTCAACCAGAAAGTTTATTTTATATATTTATTTTTTTTTCTCCATAATGATGTAACTTTCCTATTCTGACTGTAGCCTCACAATTTTTTCATTCTTTACCACTTGTATGTCTTTTAAAACTGTAACTATGCTTGCTTTTCAGTCTTGTATTATTAATTATATATTTAGTTAGATGTTTAACATAATATTCTTTTAAGACTTCCTTGTTTTGAGTGGCAAAAAAAGTTTAAAAATATAGATAATTTAAATTTCCTTGGAAATTAAATGTCAAACCACTGATTTCTATTTCTTATATATATTTTTTAATTTAACACAGATTCCAGAAAAAAAAAAAAAAAAAAAAACAACAAAAAAACCCAACCAAAAAAACAACCTTAGAAAACTGGCAGTGAAGAAATCATTGTACTGACCACCAACTTTGAGTATGTCAATCAGTTGCCTGAGAGAGTCATGCTGGTCAAAAAGATGCCAGGAACCACATTAGCAATTTAAAAACTTTGACAATCACCTAGTTGTCTTTAGGATGCTACTGTGACACTGATGAATTTGCTGTTACAGAAATAGTTTGTTAATCAGCAGTCTAATAGCTTGTGGATATCTGAAGCATACTGAACCATGCAGTACAGGGATGAACATATTCTCTCATTTTTACTTAAATAAATAATTTTGATCCTTGAACAGCTGTAGTAACTTAACAGAGATTTCCAGCAAGCTTTGTGAAGGGCTTTTCATTCAGACTTCAGACCTCTCTGTTTTCAAAGATGTTAAATTTTCTGTTTTGTTTCTGTTCTGACTTGTCCTTGTAAAGCCCTGTTAATTTCTTCTTTGTATAGAACAAGATGTGTTATAAGGCAGAGCTGCATTTTCTGAAGTTTGACAGCTCTGAATTTGTACAAGAATTATGATGATGTTGACAACTAGACATAGCGTTGAAAACAACAGATTTTTGAATTTCCATCTTTTTTCATTTTTTCTTCTCTTTAGCGTTTTCAAGATCAAGACAGCTCAGGTTTGTTGCCTTCTATGATTGTTACAGAAAACTGGGTCAGGGTAGTATATTTCATTTCATATTGTCAGCAACAGACTTCCCAGGAGGTAAGCAACTGCATGTTTTAACTTCTTAGTGTTGACACTTGAAGGTAATTCCCTTTATGAAAAAAAGAGAAACAACATTACAAGAGCTATTGTACCTATTTAAATACCCACAAAACATTATGTATTCCCATATTAGGACTTGTACAGAGAGCATTCAAATTTGTTCTAGATTAAATATCTTTGTAGTCTTCCCTTTTAGTGTTATCCTGGTTCTAATTCTAATGAAATAAGCTGTGAGTGCTTTACACAATGTTGCCTCAAAAACTCATTGCCACCCAGTTTCATTATGTGAGTTTTTGGAACTCTTAAGCTTTTTTTGCAGTTGTCTTGATGCTAGCATCTAACTCTGCTGGAGCAGCATCTGAAATCAAGTGGGATCTCCAAGACCATCTCTTGGATACCTCAAAACACCTCATTTTAAAGAATTGATTTGTACCCTCATGAAAAGAGGTTGTTTGGGATTTACACATTCATTTGCAAATGTCTACAAGTACACTAGATGTTTTAACTCCTGTTATAATCACTGAAAATCTAGTCAATGCAATCAGGGAATACAAAAGACCAATTAAACATCGAAGACCTGGTTAACCAAATTCCTCTGCAGGCTCTGCTGGCTGTATTGACCAGAGTTCCACTGGCTATAATAGTGGGGCCTTCTATACATACGGGCATCTAAATTCAGATGTTTTGATATAGAACTGAATTCTGTCCTTAATTTACAAAAAATAAGCCACTCTGAGACACTGATCACTGCAGTTCTGGGGCTGGAATCACATGTGCTGCCCATGCATTCATTACAAAGGCTAATATTTAGCAGAGTCTCCAAGTGTCATCACAGTATTTTATCTGGGGTGTAAAGCAGTAAATGTTTGGTGTTCAGCTCAAGCTGAAAAGGGGTAATAGAGTCTTAAAACAGTAAAAATTTTACTGTAGCTGCCTGTATGCAGCATGAGACCCAAAGGAAGGCATAATTTCTGATCTTGCACTTTCAGCCCTGCCCAGACAGCTGGTTGCACTGTAAGCATAGGACAGAAGTACAAGAGAATGAGTTAAAATTATATCACAACTTTAGTAACAATTTCATTCTCTTTGGTACTCTGCTTACTTTCTTACCAGTGTATGTGATCAGTATTTGGCTTGCTGTTTTTTTGCCAGTTAATCTCAACCTTTCCAGAGCAGTGATGTCCCTAGCAATGGCCACACATGCCTGTTACTTTCACACCCTGGAGCGACAATGCTGAGGGTGCTGGGAGACCTCAAATGGGAGGGAAAGAATGATTTTGCAACTCCAAACCAAACAGCTGTGTCGACACAGTGCTGCCATTTAGTAAGCTATTTAACATGTTTTTCTTCATGAAAGTAGTGATTAGTATCTAAATAGAGTTCTCCATCTTCAAAGAGCTAAACAAACATTAACTAATGAATCCATACAGCATCCTGCAAAGGAGGTAAGTGACATTGTCTCAACAGTTTTTTTTTAATTTAAAAACTATAACTGATTTGCCTAAACCAAAGAAGGAATTAGTATAATGTGAACAAAAGTTAAGTTCTTTGTTGTGTTCTGATTATTAGGTAACTGGCAACTGCAACTGCTGTATCTCTTTTTTGTTACATACCTATTCCAAAGTTCTAAAATAAGCTTTTATTTAAATGCTATTTTAACAAATATTTACGCTAGAAGTTAGATAAAAGGTAAAATTATGAAATACAATAAAATTTAAAATTAATAACAAAATTTAGTAAAAAACCTTGTAATAAAATCTACTCAAATATTATAACTTTTAAGGTAAAGTTCTAGGATTTTTAACAATATCTAATAATATATTTCCCCAAACAGGCTTCTTGCTTCCACAAATCCCTAATTCAGATTCTTGAGAAGGCCAGTGGCTAACTCAGTAAAAACAGCTTAACGTGCTGTGTGGCCTGCTGCACTGCCTCTGCCCCAAGTTAAGGTCTTGCTTAAATGATCGTGAATCTTATGCAGTGGCACATGACAAATCTTTTTTCAGAAAGACTGACATTTATGAATTTTCAAGAATCTGTTTGACAAGGCATCTAACAGCTGTGGGAAAGAAATAAAGGATTACAGAGGAGGGTTTTTTCCCCACCTTCTGCCCCTCCCCACTATTCACTACGCTGGTATGCACTTAGTGATTAAACACTGCTTCTTAAACATTATTTTGACAGGTTTCTCAACCTTCTGAAGGTCTCATTTTTTTGCCAGCAAAAGATGGAGTGGCCTGTTTGGGTTAGTCTCCCCCTCCTGTGCAGACAAACCTATCCCCTCTGCTGAGAATGCTACAGGAGGTGGAACTATGTACGTCATTTCAAACTGTCTTATGGAGAAGTCAATATTAAGGTTTTAAATGTGCATGTCTCTCATGATGCTTACTTTAAACAGAAAAATTGAGTCTTTGATAGTAGCAAAGCACAAACATTAGGTTTTTCTGACTATTTTCACCAGACAGTGTCTACGACAGCTGAGGTACTATTTGAAAAACAAATGTCTTAGGACATATGGCATTAAGTGACTTTTGGCAAATCTATAGAGAAAGGCATATGGCATATGATAACCTTGAAGGAAGAAATGTCTCCTTGTATCCTGTAAAATGATATGACAAACTGATCTCTGAACCTGTTTCTTGACAGAAATGTGAAAAATTACATTGTTTACCTAGTATGAATTTAAGGTTTTTCTTTATTATTTTTCTACTCAACTGTGATTGCTAATTATGTCTAAACAGCAAACTGGGATACTATCTTTTTTTTTTTTTTTTTTTTTTTGAGTGAACCTAATATATGGACATGCATATGAGCAGCTATCTTGTCACTCACAGCTATTGTTTTGTTTTATCTTTTCCTAGCAGGTGAGGGTATTAGAACATCTAATATTAAGTAAACCTCATAGAGATGTTACTTGTAACAAGGCACACTTAAATTGTGTGTGCCCAAGGAGGATGGTTTATGAAAATTATGAACAAGAATCTTTCTGGTTTTAGGTAAATACAGAAATGTCATCAGTATCAAAACAGTGAATATATTCATTTAAGAAAGAAAAAGTTATTTATATCCTAGTTTTGTGTTTAAATTTTATGCTAACAGCATTTTCTGAACTGAAATCATTCCATATGATACAACATCATTAATCAGGATTACAATTTTAGCAGGAGTGAACTATGAGCAGGCAAACTGTTAGACAATGAAGATTTTAAGCTGCAGTCTTGCTGCAAATTCCATAATAAGTTAGCTACAAAAGTTGTAAATAAATCTTTTTTTCTAATCTGCTATTAATTTTTTTCTTCAAATAGACAGATTTTCCAAGGCAAGGATGTTAATTTGATGTGTAGTCATAAAATAAAAGGTGTGCTTAATGATAGTTTCAAGCCACGCATAGTAAGGTCATTAATTTTATGATAGAATATCCATTTTTCATTACAAACAGAGCTCAAATAAAAATTGAACCCTATTTTCCCTAAAATAAAAATAAATTAGGGATATAGTCTTGGCTTTCTAAAGTTTAAAGATAGTTTTTGATGGATCAGGGATGAATATTTAGCATCCTGCAGTTTATAAACCTAAAAATATACAGAAATTAGGTTGTTTACTTCCTTAGTCTACATCAGAATAATTTCATAATCTGTCTCAGAATGGCACTGGAGGTGTTTTTGTAGTCCAGAATGACTAGTTGCATGGCCAGAAGAGTCAATTTGGAGTTAAGCGTATGCAACTTCTATCTCAATTTTGTAATAAAAACCATTCCTGATTTAACTCTTTGTGGAATTACAGCCGAGAGGAATTTTTTTTTTTTTTTTTTTTTAAGAGGTTGGACTCAGTTCAACATCCTGAATAACGGTTCCTTCCGTTGGGCATAACACAATGCCCACAGAGTTCTCTGCAGCCCACAAGACTGAGATGTCTGAAGCTGGATATAGGAAACCTGATAGCACCTAAACTGATAATTATTTTGGAAATTTCACTCGCTTTTATGGTGAATTTGTTTCTTATAATCAAGGTTATCTAAAATTTGTCACATAATCTAACCACTCATTTAAACTTTTCTTTCAGTCAATATATAAAAAAGGGAAACCTCCAGAACACAAACCATTTCAACCCAAGATTTTTTTTATAAGGTAGGTGAAGCAGCCAAACTTAGAAAAATTGAAAATCTGGACTAGACACTTAGCTTCTGGATGGATAAAGCTATGCTGGATAAATCTCTTAAAGCATTGTCTACTCACCATCAAAAAATGACTTCCAATAGCTTCAAAGGCTAAGTCTTCCTTTGACCTTTAGGGATAATAGAACAAATCTGATCCCATGTCCTCAGAGCCAACAAGAGGCATACATGTACCTTTAACAGGCTCTTCGTTTGGGGCTGTGCCATGGTAGTTGTAAGCTGCTGAGAAAATGCTGAACAACATCAGACTCTATGGATGCTAAGGAGGCCCAAGGGTCATCATTACCTTTCAGATCAGAGCTGTATAGACTGAAGGAGATGAAAGCAACATTCCTTCTCAAAGACCTTCCTAGTTGATTATGCTGTGCATTTCCATGGGTGAAGTATTGACCTCACTACACCACTAGGAATTGTGTCTTCAATTTCAATAGAAACCAGATTTCACTGTAGACATCTAACTGGCCATGTGTATATAATCTAGGAGATAACAGGAATAAGTAACCAGACTGTTTTGATCCTATTTGGAATATTTAATGACAAGTTCCAGCTATAGAACATGTACAGATATTCTTGTGATGAACAGCTTATAAAAGAATTTAATAAAAATTTAAATGAAACAATCATAAATTCAAATTTATTTTCATTAGACTAATAATTTTCAATTATTCATTACATGTAATTTAAAAATAAACTATAATCTTCAAACTTCAATTGTATTTTGTTACACTGATGATTTTATAATTACAAATGAAAGTGATTCTAACAGGAAGGAAATTGTTTGCAGAAAGGTGTTAAAATTGATTTTTGTTAGAGAAGCACACCAAATACATTTTAATAAAGCAGTCAAACTGGGATTGGACATAAGATCTGTAAGAGGCACATTTAAAGATTAGCTCCCATTCTCCAAAAATAAACCCCTTGTGTTGATTTTAATTACGAACTGACATCATTAAAAAGAAATGACCTTACATGCTCTTGATTCAGATCACGCATACTTTTCATATTATTGCTAATGCATTGAAAATAATTACTTCATCAACTGCTCAGAGGTTAAACAAACTTTTTTATGCTTCATAAAGAAAAATAAACACCATCATGTAGACCTAAATTATTATAGAAGAAATTATGTTCTGCTTTCTCCTCCCAATTCTCCCTACAAGCTCATGCCTTTTTATTGGAAATTACTTGCTGATCTTATGCGGAGAAGCAATTTATATAAATAAAATCTGTATATTAAATTGATTTTCTTTTTCCCTTCTATGGCAAATATATCTATGAGCTTACCTAGCCACTCATATCCATCATTGATAGCACTCTAGTTCATGTACACTCACACCTAATGCTCTTGACTGTTGGTTGCAGCTGAAAAAGCTGCACCACTGAAAGCTATGTGCACACAGAGCACCCGTAAAGACCAAGGAGCAAAAGATGTCTCCATCTTTGAATCATCCAGATCCTGAGCTACTTTTTTTTTCAGACTGTTTCCAACCTGATCTGTCAGAAGATGAAATCATGCTGCTGGGCAGCCATAGCAAAGGACAGCTGCACGGCAGTGCTTGCAAAGTGCTGCCTCTCCCCTACCCCATAGCACCGGGTTTGGGGGGTAGCACTGGGGGAGAGGATGCTGCTGCTATCACTTTACCTCTGCATTCCTGAAATCTCCCTCTGTGCCCACACACCTGACACAGCAAGCTGCAGAGCTTCACTGAGTTGCCCTGACAGGGAGGAGAAGCCCAGCCAGCTCATTTGTTCTGCTGACAGTGTTTGTTCACACTCTGTTTATTTATATTTTTTTCATGATGCAACCAGTATTACCTAAACAGTGTATACTAACTTCCTAATTATATGATGTTGAATATTAATTGATATAGTAAATTATTTATAATGCCTTCAGTGTCCCTGGCCTTAGCAAGGATGACATCTACTAATACACATAGGACCACTATATCTGCAGTCTGGTATGTCAAATTACAGTAAGGCCTTACTAAAAAAATGAGTTCTATGTGTAAGGCTGTGAATGGAATGCAAAGCAGAGAGGACAGAGAACTTTTAAATTAACAAATTTGGAAGCAGGAAGGCAAGTCATGTAGTTTTCCATTGACACAAGTTAAAAACATAATTTTTATGACATTTTAAATAAAATTTTCAAATATGCATAATTTATATAACAAAAAATCACTTAATATGAAATTATTTGCAACTATTTTGAAATAAAATGAGCTCCTAATTGGTTTATGCCTGTCATACGACCTCTGCCTTTCTCTGCAGTCATTCTAAAGTAACTAACTCACTTAAAATCCAGAACGGAGGTAACTATGCTTCTTGATTCTTTCATTGTTTTTAAAATACATGTATAGCTATTAGAAATGGGGGGTTTTGTGCAAATTACATTTATTAATTTCTTGATTTAATTTTAGCAGAGAAATAACTTTCACCACCTGATAAAATGTTTGACATTTTGAAAGGAAAGAGCTATGTTCTGTCATAAATAACATCTTTAGGCCAGGACAATACTATTCAAATCAAGTCTGTGGTGGGTTGACCTTGCCTGAATGCCAGGTGCTCACCATGCTGCTCTATCACCGCCCTCCTCAGCAGGATGGGGAGGGGAGAAAATAAGATGGAAAAACCTCCCAAACTCATGGGTCAAGACAAAAGGCAGTTTAATATAAATAAAACAAAGCTGTGCATGCAGAAGCAAAAGAACAAAATATTTATTCTCTACTTCCCATCAGCAGGTGATGTTTGGCCACTTCCAGGGACACAGGGCTTTGTACACATAGTGTGTACCCTGGAGGACAAACATAAATAACAAATGCCCACACTTCCCCTTCCATTCTCCTCATTTTTATTTCTGAGCAGATGTCATATGGTACGGAATATCCCTTTGGTCAGTTCGGGTCAGCTGTCTTGGCTGTGTCCCTTCCCAAGACCTTCCCCACCCCCAGCCTGCTTGGGGAGGGAGTGTTGGAGAGACAGGCTTGATCCTGTGCTAGCACTGCTCAGCAGTAACCAAAACACTGGTGTGTTATCAACACCTTTCTAGCTACTAATACAAAACTAATGCCATCTCAGCTAGACCAGATACAAAGTCAAAGTAAAGGGGTTAGACAAAAAAATCACCTCAATTCAAGGGCAAAATAAAAAACTGTTGACTGGAAAAATCTTTCCACAGCTTGTGTTAACAATAGGGTCTTCTGGGGAAAATTTGTCTGTGCTGGTGGGCATCAAATCACCTGTCAGGTCTCTGAAAGGACACATCAGTCAGATTTGACACATTGCTGATTGCTCCATTAAATCACCATTGTGGTCCTGATTTTTCCATTAAATCACCACTGTGGTCCTGATTTTTCTCATCAGGTCAGACAAAATTTTTTTGGGAGGAGGCTTGAGATGGTAGACTGTTTTACAAATTTCTTGATTGAAGGCTTCTCAAATAAATATGGTTTTTGTTGAACAAGTCCAGTGGATAATAAAGCTCTCTCCTAATAATAAGGTATTTTATACATATTTGTCCTAATAAGTATATTGAACTATGCACTTTTTTATTTTTATTTTCCTATTTTTTCTTTTATTTATCTTTTTTTTCTATTTCTATTTTCTGTTTATTTTCCTTTGCTTTCCCCTTTCCCCATGCCCCTCCCCTTCCTCTTTTCTCTTCCTTCTTCCTTTCTCCATCGCATCTCTCCTTTCTCTCTTTTTTTCTCCATTAAAAGCTACGCAGAGTATTTGAAAAATCAAATTTATTTTCGTAATGTTCTCTACTAATATTTAGATCAAAGAAAAAGAAGGAAAAAAATCAAACAACTCTGGAGAGCAATAAAGCTTTTAGAATGCAGCAGTTTCCTCTGATAAAGTAACTCTGAGACATATATCATATGACTTAATTATATTCCTGGATTTTATTAATATTTTGGATGTGAACCCAGAGCTTTGGATGTATGAATATTTAAGCAATCTAAAGAAATGAACACATTAAATTATCACTACTTTAAATATTTCTCCCTTGGTTTTACATATAGGGATATGATAGTCTCAAATCTGTATTTGAACAGATTATACTCGATACTTCATGTGACATGGGGAAGATGACTTACTGTAGGCATGACTTTGGCACTCCTTAGATGTCAACTTGAGAGCAAAGCTGTGACCCAGGAGCTTCCTGACTTGAAGTTCTGTGCAAATAGACGTACTAGTGACACTTCAGCACAGCTACTTCCCTCTTGAGTCAGCATAAAGAAATATGGCAAATAACATTTTCTAGGTGTCTACAGTTAGCTTACAGAATCTATATTTCAACATCTCCAACAGATATTTAAGTTAAAATCCCAATATCAGTTAACAGCCACTAATATTTCTCCATGCCTTGATAAACTTCGAGCAATTTTAATTAAAATCAATGGAGAACATAAATCAATAAAAAAGGAAAAAAAAGTTTTGGAAGATCTATAAGCATTTGCTTATGTGTGTTTTTAATCAATGGCCTCTGTGAAGGACTATTCTCACGTCCACCATGAGTAAACAGTTCCTGATGAATAAGGAGCCAATGCACACAGTAATTATGGATATTGGGAACATTCATATAGGGTTGATTTAAAGTGTGAGTAAAGAGGGTAATTATGCAGCAAAGCAGCCTGTCAGTCAGCAGTTTCCCTGCTTCACTTTTGCCTAGGAAGATAAGGACTGATAATGTAGGTTTCTTACCTGCACAGCTCTCTTCTACTACAAAATGACATCACATATATATTCCCCAGAAGGATGTGCACAGGGAGGATGTAAGAACTATGTGTAGACTGTTCTGAACAAGGAACCTATGTTCAACTTTCTCCCTGGCATTCTTCCACCTGCCTGTGGCAGCAGCAGGCCTGCAACAGGTTATCTGGATATGCTTGATGGTACAGTAATACTCAACAGCCAGCTGTGCTGAGCCCAGCCTGACTGGTTTGCTCTCTAAATAATCTATGTATGGCTCATGGTGGGACTGGTCATGAACCCAACTGATTTTTGCAGCCTAGATATGGTCTGTCAAACCTCAGATGTACAGACTGCAAGGTAAAGTGAGTCAAAGGGTCCCTGAGACATTCATTGTGTACCCATCATGTGAGAAATGAATGAGCCAAAACTGGGGTGTAAATTAAGAAAGCTGTATACACAGAAGCTAAAGGCAAGTCTCTTAATTGAATGACTAATATACATAGCAACAAGAGCTGCTCTTTCCCCAGGAGGTTTACATTTCAATAAATGCATCACTTTGCATAAAGGTAAGCATCACTGCAGCTTACTCTAGTGGAATAGATTTCTGTTGTGATAATTGTTATGTCCCATTGTGACTGGCTTATGGAATGAAATAGAAAGCTGAAAATGATGGAGGTTGTTACCAGTGATGGCACAACAGCTGTCATCTGCTTTTGACTAAGACTCTGTTTTAGCACATTCTTAAAAAATTTAGTTTTTTGAGGAAGACTCCTCTGCTTGTGGAGTCCTACAAATACTTGTCTCAGATGTGGATCCCAACACCTGGACCACTTTGGTTACAGACTCTTAATTTTTGCTTCATCAGAAGTTAAGTAGATCAATCAGTTGTTAAATCCATGCCTGGTATATTGAAGAAATTATTAAATGTTTGGAAAAGGTCAGCATTGAAGGTTTTCTCCTCTGCTTGAAAAATCAAAGAAAACACAGCAGAGTAGTTACATCTTAAAGACAGATATCAGTGTAGGAAGAAAAAAAATGCTTTTTCTTGTGTCCGCTAACAATCTGTGAAAGAGTTGTATTGGATCCCTGTATAAAAAACACAAAGTATAGAGAATGACAATAAATGTCCAACAGCTTTTGTGTCAAATCTAATACAATTTTAAACAGTATCAACCCTGTTTCCTGCATGCCTTACACATATGCTTACAAGAAAACAGCTCTTTACAAAATTGACTCAACACCGTTGAAGTCTTAATTCTGGATTCTAGATGGAATAGCCTTGAGGCTTAATTCAGTATAATGCATCTGAGAGTCCCCAAAAGACATAACTCTGGCCTTTGCTTCATCGAACAGCTAGCCTGAGGTGAGGATACAAAGAGAGTGTTAAATGTGGTGTTATGTCAGCATTTTTGCCTCCTATGCAAGGCAGTGCTTCGCTGTTTTTGGTGCAGTTTTCTTGTCATGAACTGCATCCCTGTCAATATTAGAAAAAAAACCAACTCACATCTGGAATTAAAAGGAGAATATCTAGGCATAGACTTGCCTTATTTTTGTTCAAAACATCATAACAGTGAGCATGTTCAGGAATCTCATTTGAATAAACACATCCCTGAATATTAAAAGGAGCATGTAAAAGCAGTATTATGGAAAAGACAGTTAAGGACTTGCATCAGAAATTTAAATTAAGTTAGTTATAGAGACATTGGTAGATATTTCAACTACTTCTGATATAAATCACTGAAAAATGGATGTGTGGTGTTACATTATCCTTGTAACATATGGATTCTTGAAACTTTATTCTAAGGATGTGTAAGTTTGTGCACTTCCACTGGAATAGTTCCACTATGGAAGTTTGTGCGCTTCCACTTCCATTAGACAGACCAAGGCTCTTTTCAGTGGTCCCCAGTGACAGGACCAAAGGCAATGGTCCCAAACTGAAACACAGGAGAATCTATCTGAAAACACTTTTTCACTATGAGAGTGGCTGAGCACTGGCACAGGTTGCTCAGAGAGGTTGTGGAGTCTCCATCCTTGGAGATTTTCAAAAGCTGTCTGGACATGATAATGGGCAGAAAAAACAGATATAACTCCTCTAGGAAATGTGCAGTTGTATTTCTTCTTAGTTCATCTCTTTGTTTAAATTCTTATGGAGGCGACAGAAGATCAGGTGATGGATCAGGAGTTTCAGTAAACTCATCACCACTAATTTCAAAATGGTCTATCCTCAGTTCTTTCATTTTTATGGTGATAATCACAGCTCAGCCTCACACTGTTCGGCCCTTCTTCCTTTTGCTATCTGGGCCATTCCATGCACTCATATTTGGCATCATCCAGGTGGCACGATAACCTTAACCTTGCAATGAGCCAATACAGTCAGTTACTTTAACCTTAAGGTCTCCATGGTGTTCTGCAGCTGTGATTTGACCTACTACATGCTAATGTTTCTGCTAGCTTACATTAGTAAAAGCTAACTTAGGTCAGCTAACTTATATTAGCTTTATTGTTTTAATGCTAGCTTATGTCTTCTAGCTCTTTCAAACTGACTAAAGGATTCATGACTTAAACAAGACTACCTGTAAGATTTCAGGCAGAGATAGTTTGGTGAAGCTGTGGTTGTGTGAAAAAGTTAGCTTTATTTATGAACAGTGAAAAGGACAGCATTTCCCCAAATACTTATAACATTTTTCTCCTAAGTTCTTACAAAAACGGCTTATTTGTTCTTAAGTGTTTTTTGACTGAGCAGATTAAAAACCTGAAAACTCTTTTATATGTAAATGCCCTTATTTGTATTGATTTTTTTGTAAAATATTTACTTCAAGATCGTCATTTTTGTAAATTCCATAGTTGAGAATAATTAAATGGAGCTGCTTCACTTTTACGCCAACAGCAGTTGGATTTAATTAGACTTTTTTCCTTATTCTGTTTATGCAAACCACCAACTACCCCTAAAATTTCTGTATGTCATAGATTATTTTTGTTTTCTCTTCTTTTCTTTCTTCTCCAAGGTAAACAGGTTTTTCATTTGGCTATATTTTATTTTTACAAATATTAAGTTTTATTGTGAGGTTTCCTCATTTTACTTTCATAAACCTTCAAACACCCTTCAGTTTCATTTTCTTTTATTTGTACTTCTCATGTTTCTGTTCCACAGTACAGTTATCTCTGTTAACTGGATGTTGCTTTTCACTTTCAAGTTCTGCTACTGTGGTTTAGTACTGCTTGCTGGACTGAGCTAAGAGCAGCTAACAGGATTTATGCAGTGACCAGAATTTTCATACTATAACACAGAGTTACCTTGGTAACATTTCCCTTTAATTTTTTTTATGTACAAATTTTAATCTGTTTTATTTTCCTTAAAAAGTAATTAATAGCTCTAAAAAGCAAATCTCAAATGAAGAACAGAAAGTACAAGAGCCCATTGTAAAGAAACTATGTTTGCAGTTTTAAAAAGAGAGAGTTCTTTGGGATAATCTGAAAAATGTCTTTCTGGCGGGCTTAAACAATGAGCCAAAGGGATTTATAAATAGAAGGTAGAGAAATTAACTATAGCAGATGTACTCCATATGTTGTACATGAAGCAAAACAGTAAATACATTAAATACACAAAATAAGATGCTTTTAAAAAAGATACCTATTTTTCCAACTCTTATGTTTTTGAGATCATTTTGTTTTGTCCTATATTTATTATTTTACCAGACTTTGGACCAACATTTATGAAAACTTTCTACATTATTACAAAATATTGTCCTGAAGAGCATATCTCTGTTTCCTGAAGCACAAAAATGAATGAGAATGACAAATTTTTGATGAATTTTTACCATTCCCAGGGTCAGAGGAAACCACAGCTGGCTATTTAAAGATTAAAACTTTATCTAAGTGAAAATATGATTCAAACTCATCAAGAAAACCTAGGAGAAGAAAGCATAGTAGTGCAATGAATTAAATGTTATGGGAGTAACAAGAACGTATATCTTAGTTCTCCTAAGTACACATTGACCTAAGCTATAGAAAAAGCAGCAAGTGGAAAAGTAATATAGAAATCTATTTCCTGATCTCTTTAGGTTAAATCAAGACAAAGAAAACCATCCTTTTTTGCTGCAAGTTGTTATACTTACAGGTTGTCCTGGTTTTGCTAGGATAGAGTTAATTTTCCTTTTAGTAATTAGAATAGCAGTATTTTACTTTCAGTGTTTCAGTTCAGACATATCATGAGAAGAACTTTGATAACAGTACTTGTGTTGCTACAGCTCAAGGCCACGCTGTTTGTTTCACAGCTGCATTAGGACTGGGAGGGGGGAAGCGCAGTGAGGAGCAAAACCCAAAACTGGCATCTGGTTGTGCCAATGAAATATTCCATATCATATCACGTCATGTCAGTATATTAACCAGGGATGACCGGAAGACAGGGCACTTCTCTTGGGGATCGCTCAGGCTCACTCTTCCGGGGTTTCGGTTCGGGACCGTCTCGGCTCCGGGATCGTTAGCTGGCACAGGCTGGGAATCGGTCAGTGGGCGGTGAGCACTGTATATCACTCATTTGTATAGTCTGTTATTACTGTTGTTATCATTATCATTTTTCTTTTAATTAGTAAATAGTTTTTATCTCAACCCGTGAGTCTTCGCCCTTCTTTCCAAATTCTCTCCCCTGCTCCCTGGGTGAGGGGGGGGGAGGGTGATAGAGCAGGCTGTGTTTGGCTGCAAGCTGCAAGCAAAAGGGTGAATCCACCCAAACCACCACACAGGTTATTTTCTTTTTATATGTGCTCATTTATTGTGATTTTACTATCTTCTCTGTAGGTAAGATAAACTGGTGGATATTTAGCCCATAAAGAAATTCCTGCTAGTTTAACCCTATATTCTATAGGAGTTATCCAGGTTGTCATCCTTTCAGTTGGGTCACGCCAGTATGAAAATATCATTTTGTTCAAACAAAGTTCCGCAGAAGTCATGATTTTTCATAGTAACTGGAACTTTTAGTACTTTCTTTGCTCTGCCTATCCTTAGGATCATGTTGTATTCTAGCACTGGTCTAGTGATGGATCTTCTTCAGGCTTGTGGTGGGTTGATTCTAGCTGGACACCAGGTGCCAGGTGTTTCTGATGTTCCTTCATCTTCACACTCTTCCTCTGCTCCAGCAAGGGGTCCTTTCTATGGGAAACAGTCCTCCACAAACTTCTCGAAGGTTATTCCTTCCCACAGGCTACAGTTCTTCATGAATTGCTCCAGCATAGGTCCCTTAAGCGAGGTGCAGTTCTTCAAGGAACAGACTGCTTCAGTGTGGGTCCTGTATGGAGTTAGAAGTCCTCCAAGCAAATGTGCTCCTGCATGAGCTGCTCTCTCCACAGCATCACTGGTCCAGCCAGCAACTTGTTCCATTTCGAGCTTGCCATGGGGTTACAGCCTCCTTTGAACACAAGCACCTGCTCTGATGTGGGGCCCTCCATGGGCTGCAAGTGGATATCTGCTCCACCATGGACCTCCATAGAATGCAGGGGGACAACCTGCCACACTGTGGTCTTCACCAAAGGCTAGAGGAGGATCTGTGCTCCAGCGCCTGGAGCACCTCCTCCCCCTCCTTCTTCAATGACCTTGGTGTCTACAGAGTTGTTTCTCTCACCTATTCTCACTCGTCTCTCCAGCTGCTCTTGCACAGTAGTGTTCTCCCCTTCTTGAGTATGTTATGACAGAGGCAATACCACTGTCACTGAGGAGCTCAGCCTCAATCAGCAGTGAGTCCATCTTGGAGCCAGCTGACATTGGCTCTGTCAGACAGGAGGGAATCTTCTCGTAGCTTCTCACAGAAGCCACCCTTGCAGCCACAATGCTACAAAAACCTTGTCACGCTAATCCCAACACAAGGCTTTAATCAACATATTTTCTCTCTGATTTTCTCTATTTTTTGGTCTTCTTTTTTTTTTTTTTTTTTTTTTCCTTTTCTTTACTTTTCTCCCTAAACTCCTACTCTGGCACTGCCCTACAAAGAAAGGTTGTTTATACTGCTTTTCCCATGGAAATCAACCTTTACATCACATCCTTTTCCTTATCAGGTTCTCATATTCTAGTCTTATCAATTCCTAAGCTTTTACATCTAATAGAATTCAATTCTTAACAGACAAAGAGGACTTGGTGGGTGTACACAAGCTATTATTAATAATAAATCAGGAATATTCTTAAGTTTAAGCTTAATTTAAAGAAAATTTTTCTTTATACTACTGTGTATTACTCTGAGAAAACTATAAAATTAACAACCCGAAAATAAACTATGAAAGCCAGCAGATATTATCTATAAAAGACATATCTAAATGTCTGACAGGCTGAGAACATCAATTGTGTCATGGCTTATAAATAACTAATAGACACAGGCATTATATAAGCTATTATTAATGTAAGAATTACTTTTTCAGAGAAAGCTAAATCCCTATTGTCTACTCCATTTTTTTTTAACAATGTAGGAAAACATGCAGCTACTTTCATGTTATTTATGATTAACAGACCAAAACATTTTCTAATTCAACAAAATGAAACTGTTTTCTGACCTCTGGTGAATCTTATCCTATTAACTTCTTGCTCGGTCCCATTAAAATCTTTACCTCCTCCTTTGAACTCTGAAGGCCTTTCAAGCATCACAACTCATCCTTTGTGGCACAGTCATTACAGTCCACTATGCAATTGGACCACCAGTGTCCCATCTAGAAGAGAAGTTCTTCAATTGATTTAGAGGCTCAAGCTTTTAATGCACTAAATTAAGTTGTACTTTCATAAAAAAAACCTGAGAAAAAATCATGCAAATTATATATGTGCAATCTAAGTTTGATGAAGTATTGCTAACAGTCAATCAGTCCTTGAATTCTACACCTAAAGATATAGAAGATTTCCATATTATTACTGCATACATGCCAAGAGATCAGTGTTGGAGTCTGATGGTTTCATTTGTGAAGCTTCATAAAAGTTGTTAGAGAGAATTCAAAAGCTATCTATCTCATTTATCTGTGTTATACTGATGTTGACACTATACAAGAACCACTTGTAACTAATTCCTTAATCATACATTTTATTAATACAGCACCAAACAACAGACTGCAATTTTTGACAGTGTACTTCATAGATTCCTTTTGTGTCACCTGTATTGTGCATAGATCATGAAACCTCCCAGAGAAACTCTGACCATATTTGTACATTGGACTGCAAACCTAAGACACTGAGCTGGTTCAAAATCTACGTCAAATATTTGTATAATAAACTGACTAGCTTTTGCCAAAAATATTTAATGTGAGTTCATTACAAAAATCTGTGTGCTTGCCCCGTATTCCCCCTTAACCTTTTTTTTTCTTGCTCCTTTCTCATGAAATCAAGTGATCTGTGGAATCAAACCTTACAACTCGTAGAGTTATAAAGCAGGTATATTTTATTCGCAGGCAGACGATAGGATGGATCGCTCCAAAAATGCGCTGTGCCCCCCCACTCTTTTACAAAGGCATTTCTTAAAGTACACACACATACATATTCATTAAATTTAGGTTGGGTTAAACTAATTAGTTCCAAAAAAATTTTAACCTAAGTTCACTCCCATTCGCACTTGCACACTGCCTCCTGTTGGTGCTTCTTAGCACCCTCGTAGACTGCTAGATCAAACAAAGCCAGCTTTCTTACTTCAGACTGCAGGTGTTGCATACCAGTTCCTTCTTATCTTGCTCCAGACTCCTCGCATACCAGGCACCGCAAGGCTTTTGCTGATAGTGTGGAATAGCTTGTTAGTTATTGTAAAAGTTTCCCACTTAACACAGACAAAACTATCTAAACTTAAAGTTTCCCACCTAACACAGAGACAAAATGAACTAAACTTACTTTATAAAATCTAAGTCTTAATACAGAAAAAAAAAAGAATCTCAAACTCATTTTCTAAAATCTAACTATATTTTATATGTTCGCTTATCACAAGTAATCACAGGAACTCAGTACTGGCAATTACAAAGTTGAATGGAAAATGGCAATGTTCCAAACCCTATTCTCATCCATATCTACACCCAATACCATTCCCTCTGTTACTGGTAAATATTTCAAGGTGTAGGTTTTCCAGAATTGGAGATAGAATTTAACATCATAAATAAACAGGAGTTAATGAAAGGACAACTTCCTAACCCTTTGTATGGGCTCCATAAAATCATATATGAGGTACTTGTGAAAGATCTCCTTTCTTAACCTGCAATATTATCCACTCATAAAAGGAACTGATGCATATAATGCTTATGATGATATCTGCCATATACATTTGATGCCTTCTAATTACTCCTTTTTTTTTTTTAAGAGACACTACTTTGGAAAAGATACCTGAGCAATTTTAATAACATAAAATCAAACAGTATATTGGTTTTCTTACTCTGAAACAATGGACATTATATTGCTAACAATAAACATATCTGTGAAGAGGTACTGGACACTGTATCTAAATTATGTCAGTTCCATGGGACTAATGATGTATTCAGGGCACTGACAGATCTGCACATTTCTTTGGAATGCAACAGAGATAATATTTTTCCTGGCATGGGAAAGCTTGGAACTGTTTTTAAAAAAAAAAATCTTACACAAAAGGAGTACCTTTCCCAACAAACATTTTATGAATTTGTTCAAGCATGAGAGATTTCATGTATTTATTTTAGTAATTGTAAGAATTTATGTGTTCTCTATCCCTTCCTAAAAGTGCAACAACTGATATCAGTTAATGCTGTTGTCAGCTGTGCTGGCAAAAAAGAGGTGAAATTCATTCTAGCAAGCTCTTGCCATACAAAGACCATCTGTTCCATCCTGCCCTGCAAGCAAACTGTTAGGCAGGAATTTGAAGGCAATCTTTGCAGCATGAATTCATTCTGTTGAATCAAAAAAGTTACAGCTAGACAACTGATGTCAAAGAGAATCTGAATATTCAGAGAATGGCTCATTAACATCCAAAGCTATCCCAGAACGCTACAAATACAATTTCTTCCTTTCCTGACAAATTAATGAACATATTTGCATTAGAAAGCCACTTAAGTGAACAGACATGTAGAAGCTGCAAACCTATATCAATTACTGAATCACAGAATCCCAGAATGGTAGGGGTTGAAAGGGACCTCTGGAGACCATCTAGTCCAACCCTGCTGCCAAAGCAGATTCACTTAGAGCAAGCTGCACAGGACTGCATCCAGGTGGGTTTTGCATTTCTCCAGAGAAGGAGACTTCACAACCACTCTGGGCAGCCTCTTCCAGTGCTCTGTCACCCTCACAGCAAAGAAGTTTTTTCCTCATCTTCAGATGAAGGCTGAATAGATTAAAAAATGGCCCCAATGAAAATCTGGATGAAAAAAAAATGGTAATACTGTTATAAAGGACTATATTCTATATAACAATATAGAATATTATAAAACTGCACATAATATTTATATGCATTATTTTATATAAGATACTAGAGTATAAACTATAAGGTAGGTATTCACCTACTCTTTTCTATGTATTTGTGCTGTTAATGGCACTGCTAAGATGTAATCCATCAATATTATTTTTAGGAAGTGTACACATACAGGTGAATGTTTTTTGGCAGCACAACACAGTATTTTGGCCTACTGACTTATGCCATCTCTGTTTTAACTGAGCTCATGCTCCATCCATGTTGTATAGCCTCACTGAAGATCCTCAGGGGTTCAATGTGATCTCCATTACTTTTTTGTACTGCAGAGAACTTCTCTGATTATTCATGGATGATGGAAGAAACTTCTACTCCCAAGACATCTGCATTGCTAACTGTCAACTGAACTTAAACATGCAGATTAAAAAAACTCCTATCCAGATACTCTTTTATAGTATCTGGGAAAAACTACTAAGAAACTGGATACTTTTTTTTCAGCTGAACATAATTTTTGAATTCTCTTATGCTAGCTCACTACTTTTAAACCACCCTTAACTACGATTATATTGAGGTAAAAGTTAATAAATAAGCTTATTTATAAAATCTCAAATAGTTGACAGTTTGTAGTTTTATTAAAACAGGTACGTATACATGAAAATAAAGCTTTAGGTACCATTAAGCTCATCAAGATTCATTTTGACTGATAAAATCCAGGTAATATAATGATTTTTATCAATATTCCTGGGCACTCACATGATTCTTATACCTGAAATTTTGTTCAGAGAAGGAAGTCTGATTTTGGATATGCTTTCTTTTATGAATAGTTCATGTATATATATCAAATCTTTCCTCTCTACTAGACATTTAGCATTAACTTAAAAGAACAAGAACGTGCCTAGATCTTCTTTCAAACTATTTGCTACTGTGTACATTGAAAATGTTAGACCTTCTGACCAATGTAAGCATTACCCAAACAGTTTTACTGCCCCAAACAGAATCACTCAACTTCAGACTTCTATGCTGTGCATATCTGCCTCTGATCCAACTGCAGCTCTCTTTATATTCAGAAAAAAAAAGAATCAGGGTCTATTTTAAATGTGATTTAGGATGAGATTAATTTAATACACTGTCATATTAATACTGTAAACCTATTACCAGCATTTGAGTATCAAATTAGACTGATAATGGTCTCCTTCATATTATATCTTTGAGAGATACTGGGACTGTGAAGAAAGCATGAGGTTTAAGTCTACCTGTTTAAAATTCACCTTTGTGGGTTAAGGAAGCCACAATTCTTTCACACAGTAGTCTCTGCTGCCTCATTTCCAAGAGCTTGGCTATTTCCCTTGTGCATATCCTCTAGAATTTTCAAGGATGTACTGGGCTCTTATCTAAACTTTGACAACATCTGGGGCTGGTCATAAGTGTCTGCCAGCTGACTGTCTAGCAGCATGTGCTTGAATCCTACACAGGTGCTTTATCTCTTCTGAAAGTCTGAGTACTACATTTGAAAATTCTGTGAATCCTCTGTGAAAAAGTGTCCTTTGGTCCCTTATGTGGAAACACAAATGTCACACCTCTGGAATAATTCTGTAATGCTGCATGTGTGGTAAACCACACAATATTAACATCATGTGAATAAGAACAAGTAACAGCAGACACACACGCAAAAGTTATATTGGATTCCTCAGTTTTTGTTACAGGGAGAGCAAATATGAATCTTCTGCTCAGCTGGACACATAAAGCACATGGACACAGTTTTTGCCATCTTGGATGATAGTGGTTACCCCCTTGCCTCACAATTATCTATGCGTTATAGACTATATAAGAGCAAGTTCATTCTCTAAAAAAAAACCCCACCAAAAACCTAATAAAATTATTGCAGAATTATGATTTCCTTAGAAAACCATAAACTACCTCACTTTTGCAGAAACTCAATAGAATGATCTACACTCACATTTTGATTGTGAACCTTCCTAGCATTTTTGTCTACAGCCCAGAGACTCATAACAGCCAATCCCTATAGTGTCAGCCACCCCACCACAAAAGTATAACTAACCTTAACATCTTTTCTTGCAAGGTCCAGCTTCTGTCCTTGGTTATTTTAGCAGAGAAATTTGCTCTCTGGCAACTATCTTTTGCTGAAACTTTTCAGAGACCTTTTGAATGACTGAGAAACCACAGAGCTTTCCATAGAAAGGAAGAAGCAGCAAAGCTAAAGGTGAAAGGGCTCTAAAGTTACCAGTGCCTCAGCAGATCCAAGGTTTCCCATGCATCTTCAAAGCAATCTCTACACATGCCAGCCAGGGCAGTATTACTAACCAGAATTGATTTTTGACATCAATAGTTTCCAAAACTTCTGTTTCTTTGAGGATAAACACAAGGAGAGGTCCATACCAGAGATAAAAGGATTAGCTAAAGTTGCTCTGCTTAGCCGAACTGGGGAGAAGGAAACTGGATAATTTCAGAGCACTTTCAAAAGATACTAGCTCTGTTTCAGCCTACATCTCTCCATCACAGCAATGGACTTTCATCTTTTTCTCCATCATCCTGAACTTGGCAAAAACCTGCTAGAATAAAAACAGCCTACTACAGGGTATGAGTTGTTAGTCCTTGAACAGAGAAAATCTATTCCCAAAAAGTTCTGTCCTTGGAAGGTTAATCTATTTCTACCTTTGTTCATGTAATGTTTTGTCACAGTCCTCCTATTTCAGATTTTCTTCTTTGCACTTAGCCACTAATTTTATGTATTTGTTATAATCTTAAAGTCATAAACATTATTTTCATTAGTAAACGTGTGAAAGTGATGTTGTAATAAGGCTTTCCATAAAATTTTTGCTGCTCAATTTTTCCAGAAAGACAGTGTATATCTCTTCCAGGGTTGTAAAGGTTCTAGACTGACCATGTATTCTGCTTACTGTCCAAAGAATATCATCAGAGAGAGAGAAACAAGTATTTAGAAACAAGTGGACGTAGCACTTGTTGAGCAAGTATTATAATGATTTATAAAAGAGCCTAGGAAGAAAAGAAATTCCATTTTTCAAAATATATTAAAGTTACCTGCTGTCTGTTTATCATCATTAGTCATTATTTTTTAAGTTTAAGTATTGTTTTCTTCTAATTAATGCCCAGAGGAAGAATACCTTGATATTATCAAGTAATATTTTCAAAATTTGGATTAAAATTTTAAATTATTTTAAAAAATGTTTCTTCCCCTCTCTCACTTCTGTTCTCAATAAAATCATACCTAGTCACATTTATGAAGAGGCACTAATTTATCTGATGTATTTGGAAGTATGTAATATATGAGTGATGCAATCTTAACTCTTTGTGAACTGGAGTACAGAATTTACTGATTTTAGAAGACTCATGGCATGTGCAATAATGTTGCAAAAGCCTCATGGTAACATGAGGAGGTGGGGAAGAGCAAAGACTAAATTCTTAATAGAGGAATGCAGATAGTTAAAATATTGAGCTCTATACTATTGCAGAACTACTGTTTATTCTGTGTCCTGAGTAGGCATATCACACATGCTGGGCCAACCACAAGGGCTGAAGGAGAAAATAAAACAAACATAAGTCTGAACTCAGGTCCTTGTTGACCCTGTTCTGACAATTTGGACTGGAAACCAGCATTCAGAACAGCACAGCAGTCTACTGTACTCAAAAAAAGCAGATTCTAAAGCACAAAAGCTGAGTGTTTGTAAAGTAAAGCACATAGTGACATTTCATCCACCTATAACAGCAGAAGATGTAGCCCACACAGTCAAAAGAAGTGGTGAAGCTGGAAGTGACAACCAAAAAAGTAAAGGCAAATTGCAATCTTTCATAACTGAATGACCATCTATAACACATTGAGTATATAGATGAGACACATTTAATCATTTAACATCAAGAGAAGATATTGTCATAGTTTATCATTATATATTTAAAGGAATTGGAGAATCTCAGCATATTTGCATAGAAGTAAATATTGTATTAGGTGTATGTGGCTGCAGTAAGATAATTTCTGCTGCATTTGGAATACCTAAAATCCAGTTGTTAATCTGCTTCAGTAGTTTTACTATAAACAACAGTAAAGTCAGGGCAACCAGTTATAGAATAAAGTATGATTCGAGTGACTGAAATTATCAAAATTTTGTCCTTAGTCAGTAAAGAACAGAGAAAGCTGATATCACAAGAAAATGCATCAGCACTTTGACTGGAGCACAAAAAAGCAAAGAACAAAAAAGACTCAAAATGTTTAACACCAGAAGGTTAAATAGCACCATGCCTATTACCAGCACTCAGTACTGACATTAGAAGATTCGCAGCATCAATTAGCAATCAAGCAACTTATTACAACTTCAGATAAGAAAGATGAGGCCTGGCAAGTGAAATTACATAGGTATGTCTCTTTTTAGGTACCTCTAACACTCCAGGAGGACATTATCAGTTTTCTAGATTAACATTTGAGATTAAATGTGTCATTGAAATATTGTAGAAAGAGAGTTATGAGGCACTTGGTGATATTTCCAGGGAAAATATAATTGCTGATGGCATGGTTATTGCTTCAACTGATGAAGCTGAGCATGATAGTACCCTGAGAACAGTAGTGCTGAAAGCAAGGAATGAAAATATTCAATACCACTAAGACACAGCAGAAAGAGATAAAATACATGGTGGACCTTGTCAAAGTGACTGAAAAAACAAAAGCTATTGTGGTATTCTGATGAATCCCAATAAGGAAAATGAGAGGTCTTTCCAGAGAAATTATGTGTAAAACATGCACATCTTAATAATTTAGGAAATAGTGAGCTATATTTTTCAGTCATTTGGAATTCAGGTTTTGCCACATTGAGGTCTTTTCCATAAGTCTCTGTAACAGAAAATACCATGTTTTTCTATGGTATTTATAGCACAGTTTATCTTCTGAGTAATTTACAACTTTGAAGGTATATAGATACAGACAAACACTAGTTTTCTGTTCCCATGACTAGAAAAGACTAATGTCCCATAGTTTGATCTTGTACTCTACCACTGCCTCATTCAACACTTTCTAAAGGACTTTTAAAAAATATATCTACAGAACAGATCATCACTCATTCCACAGGCCCACACAAAATGTGAAATTGACCTTATTGGAGTAGATTCTTCCAGAAAAATGAAGAAGGTACTTTATCTCGTCTTAAAATTTGAGTCTGAGTCAGGGGAGATGAATCACTTTCAGGAAGTGCCTATTTCTCTCTGCTAACTATACACGGGACCTCAGATGATTATCTTAGGTGTCAAACATTTATGTATTTAGGGGAGATAAATCACTCAGAAAGCATGTGAAGATTTAATGTCCCTTCTTTTCAGTATATAGGTACAATAGGGACAAACCCAGTATAATACAAGTTACCCTTTTACCATAGAGAATCATAGAATCACAGAATCATAGAAGGGTGTAAGTTGGAAGGGACCTTAAAGATCTTATATTTCCAAGCCCCTGCCATGAGCAGGGACACCTAGACCAGGTTGCTCAAAGACTCCTCCAGTCTGGCCTTAAACACTTCCGGGGAGGGGGCATCCACAACTTCTCTGGACAACCTCTTCTGGTGAAGAATTTCTTCCTAATACCTAATCTAAACCTACCCTCTTCCAGTTTAAAGCCATTTCCCCTTGTTCTGTCACTATTTGCCCTTGTAAAAAGTCCCTCCCCAGCCTTCCTGTAGGCCCCTTCAGATACTGGAAGGCCGCTATAAGACTCCTTCTCTTCTCCAGGCTGAACAACCCCAACTCTCTCAACCTGTCCTTGTAGGAGAGGTGCTCCAGCCCTTGGATCATCCTCGTGGCCCTCCTCTGGACTTGCTCCAGTAGGTCCATGTCTCAACATTGCATTGCCATTCTTCTATGTAAATTATTATTTTTTTGCTATTTTTCTTCTAAGCAAGCCTCTGAAATTCAGTTTAAATTATATAAATTGTCTGCATAGTATTAATATGGTTTTCCTATTAATCTGTGACAAGCCATGAAATTTAATATTTTCCCCATGACAAAATCATGAAATTTATCAGCCTAGCCTATGCTCTGTACAGTGAACTATTTATAATCTATGGTTGTTAAAAGCAAAGGAAGATAAATAAATGAATAAACATTCAGAAGCTTTCTCCCTATGGTAGTTTTATTAATTACTTTTGTGGAATATAAGTTTTATATTATTCACAAAGCCCTCTCAAGCTGTAACCACAGCCTTTGTCATAGTACTGTATGTTATTAGTATTCAGCTTGATACTAAGCAAGCAACTAATTCTGAATGAAAATCCAAGAATAAAAGGGAAATATCCTCTTTGATCATTTTAAGTAGCACATATTTAGGATGAGATTCTTCTGCAGCCTCTGACTGTCTTCAGTTGTCATAGGAACTCCAGACATTCCTTGTGACTACCAGTTCTTGCTGCATTTTTTTCTTTCATAGTTAGATATCATCTGTTGCACAGTCAACTTCAATTACTGAAAAAGATAAAATCCCCCAAATTGTATGATTGGCTTAAAGAACATAAGAATGAACAGTAATCATTCTCTTTATTCACTATTTGGAATTGAATATGGCTTTCACCTGTTTCCATTGTCTTTCTCTCAAATCACAGAGTTTATATGGTCAGGTAAGTACTTCAAGATCTGGGGTTTTTGAACCAGGACAACTGTTTTAAGGCTTACTGTAAACTTGGCAACACATTTTTCAATCTCTGCTGCTGTACATAGTGGTTTGGTTTTGGTTGGGGATTTTTTGCCTTTTTTTTTTTTATTTTAGTACAGAAACCATCCACATGTTTATCAGCTTAGACCTGTTTTTCAACATTTTAATCTGCCTTTCTCTTTCTGCAGTTCTGTTAACAGTTTCAAGCAGCCTTGTATTTATAAATTACATTCTCCACTGATGAAGTATGGGGATAGTAAAAAACATTTTTTGAAATTTGAGGGATGCAGGAAAAGTAAATATACATTCTTAAAGTGTATTCTTAGGATGTGGTTGTTTTAAGCTCTCTGGTGGTTCCTTTTCCTTGTCATGACCATGAAAGACATCGGGAGTGACTGATCTGGATTTGGACAGCTAACTTTGAGACATATCACTCGCAATTATGACTCTGATCTTTGTTGTCTATGTCACATTTTGCATCTGTCTCCAAGGCTTTGCAGAACTGGGCACCAAAGTGCCTAAGTATATTTCAAAAACCTAGCCCTTGTCTATATTCTGTCACTGTACTTAAAAGTTTCCAAGATCACAATATTTTGCATATAAACAATTTGCTTGTGTGATGTTCATTTCAGTTGAGGCATCTTATTATCCTAAAGTTCTAGTTTAATCTAATGTTTCAGCTGGGCTGAGGCCTTATCCAAGGCCCAAGACTGTACTAGCAGCTTAAGCAGTGGCTGGAAAAGAAACTCCACTGCATTTCTCAGGTCTTCCTAGACTGAAGAATGTGGTATGCAATGAAGTCAGAAAAGGAAACTCATATTTCAAAGAAAAAAAGTCTAGAATTTTAAACAGCTTTTAAATATTTCTATGTTATCTATATTTCCCTTTAGAAATAGGATATAAAGAAATGCCTTATGAAATATAATAAAACAACCCTCATTCATCCTGACTAATGCATATATACATGCATAAATTGAATATACTGTTGATAAAGTGACTGAAATTTCTTACAAATGAAAAAAAAAGCATAGCTTTCGATAAATACACCACAAAACTAGCCATTAATCCAAGATTAAAAAATTATTGTGATTATTATTCATTAGGCAGCCCAAGATGACCTACACCAAACAAAACGTATGATGTCATACAAAACCATGTCATCAGCTAATATAAAACCCAGAACTGTTTTGTATTTCAGAGCAGATTTTCCGATTTACCTCAGCAGGTGATTTCTCATTAAGAGGGTTTTTTTGATTGTGGTGCTGAACACTTTGCGCCTCATACCACTCACTTTTTGAGACACTTTGCCCTTACTATCTTCATTCTTGATGTCTTACTGTACTTTGTGAATTTTAAGCAAAAAAAAAAATCAAAAAAAAAAAATCTGTGTTCCAAGTTTTTAAATCCAAAGGTCTTTAAAAGTAAGTTCTATTGCAAAGGGACCATAGTTAGGCAGAACCAGGGTGTTATTTTTTTCCTAGGTATAAACTTGTTGAGAAGAAGAGAGGATAAAAGATTGCAGCAAAATTAGCTCCCCATCGAGCTCTCATTCTTGCATCTCTTGCATACACACACACGCAGAGAGCTGTTGCTCAGTGCTACCATTTCTCTCTACCAGATAGACACGGTAAATTGCTCATCTGCCAGGATTATTTCATAGTGTCTATTCACTTCCTTAGCAACCCTGCACAGCAAGACTGTACTCCAATTATGTGACCTGTACTGGGAACTTGTCCCTGGCTAAGGGGCAAACCTGACACAGGAAGAAAGCTTAGTCTCTCTTCCAGTGACTATGAGATTGCATTCAACCCTAGGTTTTATTTTAAGCAAGCAATCTTTATGAATTAAGGTAGTTCTGAGTAGTGTCTTATAATTAATTTCTTCCACTTAAAATCAATGTCTAGGGTAAATGTTGCATTGATACACAGAGCTGTTAACAATATATACAAACACTGAACACATCAAATAACCAAACTGTTTTATGCAACTCCAAGCTCCCCACAGCTCACTAAATGCCTATTTGGAGATACTCAGACTCACAGACCAGAAGTTAACACATTCAGATGAAAAAGTAAAAGCACTAGAACTCACATTAAGTATGTAGCCTGTAATTTATGGTCCTGAGCCAACTGAAAGTTATTGAAGACTAGATATTTCCAGTACTGGTAGGTAGTAAGTAGGTTAAATTAATTTATAAAGAAAGTGTGCAAGATTTTACATAAAGAACAGAAAAATTAAAACCTGATATTTCTATAGAAGGTGAAAGTTGTTGATAGGAAACTTAACCTGAGCAGAAAAACATAACTCTGCAATGCCATTCATGATGCCTTCCACTCCCCAAATAAAATCACTTCCCAAAAGGATTTATAATTTTAATTCCACTTCAAAAAACAAGCTTAAAAAAATTAAGATACAGAAAACTTGATCTCTGAATAAATTACCAGTAACTCCACTAAGACGGAGCTAGAGGCCTTGATGGACAGCAGGCTACACATGAGCCAACAGTGTGCCTGGACAGCACTGAAAGTTAATAGCATCCTGGGCTGTGTCTACAGAGCATTCCCAGTTGACTGAGAAAAAGAGGTATTCCCCTATACCGAGACCTCGTTACAACACATCTTGGAAACGCAGTTCAATTTGGGACTTCCAAAGGAGATGCTAATGAATGTGCACAAGTTCAGCAGACTTTCTCCATCCAACATTGTCAGAGGCTGGAACACTTGATATGTGAGGGCAGGCTGAGAGAGCTGGGTGTGTTTAGCCTGGAGAAGAAGCAGTTTTGAGGACATCTAAGCAACACCCCAGTGCCTATGTGGAACATGGCAAGGAAATAGAGACAGGATTTTCACAGCTGTGCATGCCAGGAGATTAAAAAGCAATTATCATAAATTGAAGAGGTAGATTCTGACATAGGGACAAAATTTTACATTATGGCCATGACTAAACACTGGAGCTGGTTTCCCAGAGTCATTGTGCAGTCTCTACTCTTGGAGATTTTAAAGACCTTACTGGATAAAGCCCTGAACAACCTGGTCTCAATTCTTGACCCTGCTGTGAAGAAGAGTTTGGATGAAAGACCTCCTGAGGTCCCTTCCAACTTGAATTATTCTATGATTTTACAATTTTTTAGAGATAAAAATGTCATTATCAGGAAAAATATATTTTTAAATTCACTCACTTTGTATGAAGTCACTCCATTTTAAGTGGAGAAAAGATACATGCATGTACATACAAAATTGTAGTTTTAAATACCATACCAACATGATGTAAAGAGAATATTCTTTTGTATCCACAGCAACACAGAACATTTTTATATATATTTATGTATGTGGGTATGTATATATATATATATATTTATATTTATCCACTCATCTTTACTCATGCAATAAATTTCTTTTCCAATTTTTCATGTTCCGTACTTATTCCACATAATCAAGATATTGAGTTTAGTATTCATTTCCAAAAATTTTCATCACTTTAAAGAATAAGAACTTATGTTAAATTTTACTACACTTGCAGAGTACATAGATTCCTTTGGGCTTTACTGATAGCTGCTTTTTTATTTATTCATTTATTTTTAATGAAACGGGCACAGCATATATAATGATGTTTGCGCTCAAGGATGAAAAGGAATAAAATTTAACCATTACATTAGAAATTATTTCTAATGTAATGGTTATATTTTATGGTCTAATGAAAAAAAGTGTTAGGAGTCAAGAGCTGCACGGGTTTAGTGGGAGATCTGTTGGTAAAATCTGATGCAAAGTGATGCAAGTTAAACAAAGAACAATATGTACAGTTTGCAATACCCCTTTCTAGTCTAGAATAATGGATTAAAATAAAAATGTAAATTGCAAACAACTGAACAATAAAATTCAGTTAAACAAACAGGAAATGAAATTGAAAAATTTGAATGTACCTCTTCACCATTAATCACGCTAAAACAGAAAAGTTCTTTTGTTGACTTTTAACAAAAGCAAAATTGTAAAAACCAAGATTTGGATTTCAGAGGTCATAAAGAACAAGACTGAATATTAAAACAAGCTACTGATGCAAATAATGATTATAATTATTGATGAATAAAATGAGAATTTTTGTCAGACTATTTAGAAAATAAAGATCAATATTCAACCCAGAGAAACTTGAAATATAGACAAAAGAGAAAGAATGGAACCCCTGGTGATGTGAGTTGTTGAAGGTTAAGAATCAAGATAGTCATGCTATGACTTGAACTTGAATATCCCAGGACAATGCTGCAGTCACCAACTTACACTGCTTTCATAACAACAGACCAAAGCATTTAACATTTCAGCAAGGATGAGGAATTCTGCCTGCATAATGAAGAATATAAGATCATATCCCATAATCTTTCTTTAGACACCTTGTTTACATAGACGATAGCACATTTGGCCAAAACTAATTATAACTCTCCATTTCCCTGGAGACTAGATGTCTATCATCAGCTTCCACAAATAATTGACAGTGAATTATCAAAGTGAATGTTTTGTAAATATCTCACCAGCTGAAGTGTATTTGCATGCTAGTAGTGAGATTTCAGTTAAAAGATTAAAATAATAAGCCAATCTGCAGAAATCAATATAGGTACACGAAAAGTTGTAAACCCCAAAACCTTCATGATTATAGTACTCAATAAAAATTAAGTCCTTACCCTAGCTTCAACAATGTGCATCTTAGTGGAAGGCTTGGTTGTTAAAGTGACAGAAAGTACTACTATTGGGTGGACTTCTAGGAAATCTGCACCTACAGTTTTCGTAACTATGCCATATACCAATCAGTTTTATCCTATGAATAAATACATAAAGCAGTGGAAGCTCCAAGAAGTGCATTTCAGTTGCAACAATCTGAATGGATTTACAGTATATTTTGGAATGATTTTTGATAAATCCCTTAGAGGAATCACAGAATCATATAATCATATAATGATTTGGGTTGGAAGGGACATTCAAGGACCACCTAGTTCAACGCCCTGACATGGACAAGGACATCTTTCACTAGATCAGATTGCTCACAGCTACATCCAAACTGATCTTGAACATTTCCAATCATGGGGCATATGTAGCTTCCTTGGGCAATCTGTTCCAACATCTCACCGCCCTCATTGTAAAAAAAAAGTCTTCCTTCTCTCCAATCTGAATCTACTCTCTTTCAATTTCAAACTGTTACCCCTTGTTCTGCCACTGCATGCCTTAGTAAAAAGTCCCTCTCCATCTTTCTCATAAGCCCTTTTATATATGAAAAGGCCACAGTGATGTTTCCCTGGAGCATTTTCTTTGCCAGGTTGAACAATCCCAACTCTGTCAGCCTTTCTCATAGGACAGATGTTCCATCCCTCTGATCATTTTTGTGGCCCTCCTCTGGACCTGCTCCAACAGGTGCTGCTGAGAACTCCAGAGCTGGGCACAGTACTCCAGGTGGGGTCTCACCAGAGCAGAGTAGAAGGGCAGAATCATCTCCCTTTACCTGCTGGCCACACTTCTTTTGATGCAGCCCAGGATATGGTTGGCTTCCTGGGCTGCAAGTGTCCATTGCTGGCTCATGTCCAGCTTTTCATCCACGAGTACCCCCAAGTCCTTCTCTGCAGGGCTGCTCTCAATGCCTTCCTCCTCCAGCCTATATTGATATTGGGGATTGCTCTGACCCAGGTGCAGAGCCTTGCACTTGGCCTTGTTGCACTTCATGAGGTTTGCATGTGCCCACTTCTCAAGCCTTTCCAGGTCCCTTTGGATTTCATCCCGTCCCTGAGGCATGTCAACAGCACCACTCAGTTTGGCGTTATCTGCAAGTTTGCTGAGCATGCTCTCAATCCCACTATCTATGTCATTGATGGACATATTAAATGGTATTAGTTCCGGTATGAAACCTTGAGCAACCTCACTAATTAATGATTTCTTTTTGAACTTTGAGCCATGGAATTTAACCAAGGAAAGCAAAACCACAAATATATGTTACCTTCTACTTGTTTTTCTTACTGGATATTTATGTAATCTATTTTATCGCTTTGGGAGATTTAATAATTTGAAAATGCCTTTGATGTTATAAATTCTGTTATTGATCTTGACATTTAAATAGTCATGTCTTGAAGAGCCTGCTTTACGTATAAGCAAAATATGACAATATTGTCAAATGCTACACTACACAGTTTATAAATATATTCAATAATGAGAACAATCAGTTTGTAAAAAAACCCCATAAAGACAAATGGAAAGGTATATAGGCTTTCATTTGAAAGAAAACTAAAGCTGAGTGTATTATTTCAGACTCATGAGCTGAAAGAGTTCTCCATATACAAGAGAAAGAGCATCATCAAGTACCCAAACAGGAAAGAGGAGAAAGATTGATAAATTGAGAATCAGAGGGATAGACAAAGAATTTGACAAGAGAACAGAGAGTAAGGAAAAAAACATAGGGAAAACACTGACTGGAATACACAAAATAAAATGAAAGAGACCAAAAGAAATGAACACTAATGGCTTAGTTCATTCTTGTTGCAAAAGTGCTGTGCTGGAGAATTCATACTGGTATCAGGCGGTATCAAACTCTGCAAAACAGCAGTGACTCTGGACAATCACGGGTTCAAGAGAAACCGAAAAAGCAATAGAGTGACGAGAACACACCAAAAGTGAAGTGGGCATGAGTCTACACCAGCTAAGCTAGTGAAATTTCAATAACAACTTCAAATAAGAGAGTCCTGAAGAGAAGAGAAGAGAAGAGAAGAGAAGAGAAGAGAAGAGAAGAGAAGAGAAGAGAAGAGAAGAGAAGAGAAGAGAAGAGAAGAGAAGAGAAGAGAAGAGAAGAGAAGAGAAGAGAAGAGAAGAGAAGAGAAGAGAAGAGAAGAGAAGAGAAGAGAAGAGAAGAGAAGAGAAGAGAAGAGAAGAGAAGAGAAGAGAAGAGAAGAGAAGAGAAGAGAAGAGAAGAGAAGAGAAGAGAAGAGAAGAGAAGAGAAGAGAAGAGAAGAGAAGAGAAGAGAAGAGAAGAGAAGAGAAGAGAAGAGAAGAGAAGAGAAGAGAAGAGAAGAGAAGAGAAGAGAAGAGAAGAGAAGAGAAGAGAAGAGAAGAGAAGAGAAGAGAAGAGAAGAGAAGAGAAGAGAAGAGAAGAGAAGAGAAGAGAAGAGAAGAGAAGAGAAGAGAAGAGAAGAGAAGAGAAGAGAAGAGAAGAGAAGAGAAGAGAAGAGAAGAGAAGAGAAGAGAAGAGAAGAGAAGAGAAGAGAAGAGAAGAGAAGAGAAGAGAAGAGAAGAGAAGAGAAGAGAAGAGAAGAGAAGAGAAGAATTCTGCTTTGCAGACGTCTACACCTTTGCTGGCTAACTCAGACTACCTTTGGAGTCAATGGAAAAGAGAATTTTTAAATGAGAATCACCTTTATTTTGGTTTAGAATTTTATATTATACAGGTACACGGTGGGGTGTCCTAGAAACAATGTTTTACACACTTGTATGTTTCCATGTAGATGTCACACACACAATCCATGCACAGTAAGTTCATTTTCTTGACATTTAAAGTAAGTTTTAACAGTAGCCACTACTTAGAATATACATGAGATATTTATATGGAAGACTATATCTTTTATGATGGGAAAATACATTAGAAGAGCAAAGAATTCACATACAACATTCTGACTTATATAAAACCTAACTTTACTTTGACAGGGTTTAGTGGTTTCACCCACAGGTAGATCATGTGGTCCTGCACTCACTCCTCTCACCCAGTGAGATGGGAAGGGAAACACAACAAAGGGCACGGCTTAGGATGAGGATAGGGATGGCTCCCTCACCAGTTACTGTCATGGGCAAAACAGACTCAACTTGGGGAAGAAAAATCAATTTAATTCAATGACTAGCACAATGAGACATAACAACCACATCTTACAAGACCTTCCCCCCCCACCCCTCCCTTCTTCCCGGGCTCAAAACACTTTGCTCCAGGTGTGTCTACTTTCTCCCCTCTAGCAGCACAGGGGACAGGGAACGGGGTTTGCAGTCAGTTCACCATTGCTGCTCTTCCCAGCATGAAAGTCCAGGAACAAGATGTTCCAGCGTGAGCTTCCCATGGAGTCACAGATCTCTTCAGGTTCAGCTCCCAGCTCCGCCATGGGGACATCTACGGGCTGCAGACAAGCTTCTAGTCCAGTGTACCTCCTCATACCCCGGCTCTGGGGCTCCACCCCTGCTCTGGAATTGAGCAACTCTTGGGGTCTTAATTTCAGTCACACTTGCCCTCAGGCTCAGCTTTTCTGCTCCAGCGTGGGGTCTTCCACAGCCTACATGTGGGTGTCTGCTTCACCATTGCACTTCCACGGGCTGCGGGGGTCCTCATTTGCCTTCTCCTACTCCACGCGGTTGAACTGGGTGTCTGAGGTTCTCTGTCCTCCCCCTCCTCCTCCTTCCTCCTTCCAATGAAACTCTCTCTTTGTTTAGGCTGATGGTTGTCTTTTGTGCAGGTCACTGGCCTGTCGTCCAGGTTCTCTCTCACCTTCTTTTCAGGACAGTCCTTCCCCTCACAAATATGGATTCACAGAGGTGTTTTCACTAGTGCTCATTGGCCCAGCCTGGGCTGGGGGGCTATGTCTTGGAGCCAGGGGAGCTTTGCGAAGCTTCTCACAAGGTAGCCCCTTCCCCCACTACCAAAAATTTGCTCCCCCCCCATTCCTTCCCAAACCCAACACACAGGTTAATTACTTGACTATAGAGAAGTTCATCAAAATTCCAGTGCAGCAAAGAGCCGTCATATGCTTAACTTTAAGCACCTGCTTAAATTGTTCCACAGTGTGACAAGTGACCTAAAAATGGTGATACTATTTTGATACCTTGTGAGGACGCGAAGGAAAAGTTAGTTATATAAAATAACCTTGGAGAAATTTATTTATGTACAAGCTAATTTTATTCAAGGTACATTGAAGTCAGACAAAAACTGCTGAATTACAAACCATCAGACTTTTATAAAATAAGAAAAATCATTACAGAAGTGTTCAGACTTTGTTCATTCTCATAAGTCTTTTTTGAAGCTTTTCCAATTCAGCTATGCCTTTTTTTAAATGGGGGCCAAATGTATATTCAAACTGCAGGTACAAATTTTATATCCTTGGGTTTGTTCTCTATTCTTATTTTAATATTTTTTAACATTTCCTGAGCACTTGGCTGATGGAAAAACCCAGTATAACTTCGAGAAAAAATAAAGTGAACTATTAGTGTGTAAATTGAGATGTTTGTAAAAGATATCTGAAGTCTGATGCAGTGTTAGGGCACTGGAGAACCCATATTAGTGTTGAAAGTGACTGCAATTCCTAGTATCTTCCAGTATGTGCAATATGCTGTGAAACTGAACTTGGGAACTTCCAGCTGGTATCTGGAATTAGGACATAGCCCCTGTTTAGGATATAGAAGGATTTGGATTCACAGAGGATGGTAGGATTTAGATGTCAACGTGCTGGCTAATGTAAGAACATTTAGATTGCTTTGTGTGTCTAGGTGGAGAAACAACAAACTTAATTCATTCTTTTCCATTAAAGAAGAGTAAGAATTTGTTAAGATTAAAAAAAATAAGCACAACTATAGAAGATGTCCACAAAATTTAAGGAAATGTGAATTGCTTGAGCCTCTAAATGAAGAATTCAAGTTTTAAGGAAAAAAAAATTAGTAAGGTGCTGTTTCAGGTTGGACCTCTATAATGGGGAAGCAATACTGCTTGTCTTCTTTCCCCAGCAAGGAACAAGTACAGCATTGATAAACTGATCCTCTTCATGATCTTTACAGATGCCATATGCATTAGAGTAACAACTTCCCAAGACATGACTTGATTTAAGATTCCATTTTCTCTTTTTGCACATATTCTATCTGCAAACAGAAGTATGAATCTATGTAAGTTTCAGTATTGTGGCTACTCTGAATCTTTCCTATCAAGCAGTTTTCCAGGCCATTTTTTTATGTCATGAGAAACAGTGGAGTTAGTCAACATTTCTATAATATATAAACAGCCTGAATAATTATATACCTTAAATATATAGCAAGAAGAATGTTTGCAACCCATTTCAACCTCTGTTGTCAGTGTCATATGCATTGTTCATCTTGTAGGAGATGATTCACCTTAATAACTTTTACATTTGGCATTATTTGAGTGTCCAGTGTCTTGAAATGAAGAATTATCTTCTCTGAAACACAGCAATAAACATAAATATGATTCCTTATTTCTGTGTTTTTGTCTTCATATATCTATGTGCTTTGATAATTTTAATGCCAATTCAAGTGCCATTAGCTATTTGGTCATAGTCAAGGACAGAAAAATATGAGCTCTTAAAATCATCACACAGTTAGTCTGTATACTCCATTCAATCAGAAACAATACCAGAGAATTGGTTATGCTTGAAATCAACAAAATAAATAACCTATTACCATTGCATTATTTTCCTTAGATATTGAATATACATGCATCTGAAGTCTTTTATTTAAAAGAAACTCTGGTTGTGGACTGTCCCCCAGTAGAACTTTTCACATATGAATAGCTAAATTTGGCATTGAAACCATTTTAAAAACATGCTGAGCATGTTTTATTAACACATGAACATCCACAGCAGTGCCACCTTCAAATGATGTATAAAATATCCAAGGCCATTGCCTTCTGGTGGAAGGCCACTAGCTAATCAACCCACATTGACATAGGGTGCAATTGAATTTCCAGCATTCAGAGACACGTCCTTGTACAAACACATTACTTACCAAGGTGTCATCAATAATGAAATCTAGATAGGGGATGAAAGCCTCCAAATTAGCAGAGTGTCACTTAGGACTCTAAACCTACTATTTTTACAGCCTCTCTCCAGGATCTTTTCTTGCTTTCCGTAATCATCACCTGACCTATTCACTTGATCCCCGCTAAGCTTTTATCTCCAGGAAGTAAAGGTGACAATGAAACA
>NW_010296497.1:0-8782 GCF_000700745.2 Antrostomus carolinensis | reverse complement strand
TGAACTGTTTTGATCCCTTTCCATATGTCCACAATTTAAGCAGCACTACAGCTTCTTGTCTCTCTATTGTATCATATAATACTGCAGGGCACAATCCTGTGGTACCTGAGTTTTGAAGTAATCTTCTCAGCCTATTTCAATTTTCACATTAAAGAGCATGCTGCCTGGAACTTGGTGATTACAGGTTTGTAAGGACAGGATCAAACAGAGGAAGATGCTAGCAGGGAGTCAGGAGTAAGAACATTATTCTGCAGACATAGCTGGTTTTCTCTTCTCCTTTGAATGAATTCAGTCATTTGAAGCACCACTGATCTAAGCATGGCCTTGCAATTACATATTACTGCAGATACATTTGAGTGAATTTCTTATGTGTGACTGCACCCAGGAAAGCAATTTATGAGATTTATCTAATTGTAGTTCTGTATTATTAAGTGTAGGGACTGAAGAGTTAAGAATGTCTTCGCAGTATATAAACAAGTACATATATACATACAATATACATATAATACTTTTAATACAGATACATATAATTTACTTGAGCAATAAAACTATCAATTTTTCTGTTTGCTGATGAAACACTATGAACACTGAAGAATCAATTTATTTTCAGGGCAATTCACTTTCATAAACAGATGCTAACTACATTTTTTCCCTGAAATCTGTCAAATATTCTTAGCTCATATTACACCAGCATTTTAGTAAAATTACTGATGGTTAATACCACAAGTGATAGTTCTTTGATGGTGGAACAATCTGTCATGTTAGATTACTAGGTTGTGAAAGTCTCTGTTAATTTACATGTTGATTTTTTATTCAGAGAGAAAAAAGTTACCTGGATATACAACAGCCACCCCTCAAAAATTTTAATAGAAATATATTTGATAAATAAATACAGTACATATTAGAATGTTACATTTCATGTGGCGACAACTGATATGTGCATTTTTATGAATGTTTAAAAAACTTTAACATCATAATTACACAATAAACATTCTTATCAATGACATAAAGAGTACAAAGGTTTTAAAATTAGTTTTCACCACTAGCTGTGGGACTAGACTAGGGAGATCCTTAACAGGCACTTTGTGTTCTTTTCTTGATCCCTGGCACCATCTATACAGATATAAGAACTGTTTTTCTCCTGTTTTCTTCCTACAGCAGGTGGTTAGCAGAAGAATACAGACCACAGAGCCGGTTCCTCTGCCTGCACTGCCAGTGACGAGGACTGAATGATTTTCCATCCCCTTCCTTTTCACCCAGAGAAGGGAGAGAGAAGCACAAGAGGAACACCTTTGTGCAAGGTGTTTGACAATGTTCCACATGACATCCTCGTCTCTAAGTTGGAGAGGCATAGACTAGATGGATGGACCACTCGGTGGATAAGGAATTGGCTGGATGGTCACACTCAACGAGTTGCTGTCAGCAGCTCAATGTCCAAGTGGAGATCGGTAATTAGTGGCATCTCTCAGGGGTCGGTACTGGGACTAGGACTGTTCAACATCTTTGTTGGTGACATGGACAGTGGGATTTAGTGCACCCTCAGCAGGTTTGCCAATGACACCAAGTTGTGTGGTTTGGTTGACATATAGGAGGGAAGAAATGCCATCCAGAGGGACCTTGACAGGCTTGAGAGGTGGCCCTGTGTAAATCTCAAGAAGCTTAACAAGACCAAGTGCAAGGTCCTGCACCTGGGTAGGGGAGACCTTATAGCAGCCTTCCACTACCTGAAGGGGCCTACAAGAAAGTTGAGGAGGAAATTTTCACAAGGGCAGGTATTGATAGAACAAGGGGTAATGGTTTTAAACTGGAAGACTTTAAACTGGAAGATAGGTTTAGATTAGACATTAGGAAGAAATTATTTCCTGTGAGGATGGTGAGACACTGGACCAGGTTGTGCAGAGAAGTTGTGAATGCTCTCTCCCTGGAAGGGAGGTTGGATGAGGCTTTGAGCAACCTGATCTAGTGGAAGTTGTCCCTGCTCATGATAGCGAAATTGGAACCAAATGATCTTTAAGGTCCCTTCCAACCCATATTATTCTATGTTTTTTTAATTCTATGAATCATGCCTGTACAATTTATTGGGATAAATTACTGGATCACAATTAAGGACCAGGTTCTGACATCCTTCCTATTCCATTCTTCACTTACCTACTTCATTATTATTAGTATCACCATAATACTTAAGAATCTGTCTCTGGTAGATTACATAATACTATTAACATCTCTCATCTGTTCTCATTCTCTTTTCAAGGCCAAGAATGATGGCAGGCTGGTGTATTATAATTTGGGATCTTTTATATTACATGTATCTATATCCATCTATGTATCTATATAGACTCTTATACATGGATATACGTAACCAGTACTCTGAGTTATAAAAATGAGTGTGTCAAAGGAAAGTGAAGTAGAATCAAATAAAAATTCTTAGTCTCTAGATGAGTGTTTTCTACAGCTTGGGACTCCTGAGAAAGCTGTCTTTGCTGTACAAAGTAAATTTAATTGGAAGTCTTAATGTTATAAGTTTTTAGTATTTAGATAATCTGGAACTAGGTCCATGCTTTGAGTTGAGTACTAGTCAGAATTCCCAAGCTTCATACCTAGATAGATCAATCAATTGCCATGGCCAAGTCTGAAAAATATGAGTAGTTGTCACCAAGTCATTATCTGCAAGAATGAATCAACTTTTCCTAGCCGGCTGAAGTTGACAGAAAGCATTATTTTTGGAAATTACTTACTTATGAAGCATCAGTGAGCAACCCAGGACATTTCTAACATGTGATCTACACTGTCAAGCTGGATACATTTCCAAAAAAAAGGAAATAATCCTAAAGGTTATAAACCTGTCAAATGTTCTTCTCCACACCTCTAACTTATGATTACAAAAGGAAAAGCACATTTTTCTCTATGATATCTCATTGACTTCTTGGCCTTTGTGACAAACGTGGAATATAAATCAGTATCAGAGAGAAAATAACTGATGTTAGACAGCCATGAAAGAATCCACTTCATCTCTTGATTGAATCTGCACACTTAATTTAAAAAAACATGTGTGAGAAAAACAAACTCCATTTGTATAGTCAAGTTGGCAGTGAAGAAGAGTGGCTAGAAATTTTTTCTGTGTGCCCGCAGCCTGGCAGCCAGTCTGAGATAGTTGTAGAGCTATGCTGTAGAGTTCATAGCTGTCCAGTAACTCACTATACACTTGATGCCAGAGGGTAACTACATGCTGTCAAGGCCTCAGGGCTAGGGTCTACTCTCAGTTTACTCTTGAGCAAAGAAAACAGTAAATTGTTTCATTCAAAAATTCACTAATCAGTGTCAGGTATAACATCAAAAAATGGTAGTTGTTGTCTCTGTCTATCTCTAGTTGTCATTGTAAACTCCACCAAAGACTGATTTTTGCAAATATTGGTTAGTTTATGGATTATATAGCTATGGAAAGTATAACTAAAATGTTAAAAGTGTCTGAGAAAATGAGGAGAAGATATTTCTGAGTTAGGAAAATCTGAAGAATGATAAGTGAAAGACTTAAGGTGTCCAGATCTAAGACATGTAGCTGTAATGTGACTCTACTGGGTTCCAGATACTGTATAACTACATGAATTAATACCTCAGTATCATGGATGTCTTCCAAAACCAAATGGAATTTTGCCAGTGCTCCAGTTTTGATGTGATAAGGTATCATTTTAGCTCTAAGAAACAAGAGATAAAATAGGAAGTCAAAATGATAGGAGGGAAAAATAAACTGTATTTTTTTAGTATCTTTGATTATCTTTGCCATGTATCCTGCACTCAAATAAATCTCTTTTAGGTTGTTTAACCGAACAAATTCAGGAATATGTGGAAGTTTATTTGGCCTAACACTTAATCCCTTCCATTTTTATAGCTTTTATATACTCCTTTCTGCCTAACTAGGTTTGCATGTGGTGCCAATTATTGAAATAGGAGTGCTATTTATAGGGATTGTTTAAAAATCCAAATTTTTAAAAAATCAAAATTAGATCTTGAACTTAGGGAAAAAAGGGAAGATGTGTATTTTTGAGAGCTGAGGCTTTGAAACATTCAATATTGTTAAGGGTTAATTTTTTTTTTTTTTTTTTTTTAAAGAGGAAGCTAACAACACAGAGTAATCAAATAATAATTTTTTTTTTTTTATGAATGAACACTGCTACTTGAAAATCAGCATTTATACACCAATAATTAAAATCCCTGATTATCTATGCAAGTATGCATCCACATCTATTGTGAATCAACTATACTGAAATGTATTAAGAATTTTGATTATTTTACTCCTACTAATATTTCACTTTCCTTATGCAATTTTGTTCCATATTCTGATTAAACTTTAGCAATTCCATGTGCCCAATTTTTAGGTTAAAGGAACATGCACTTTTCTGAAAGCTATGCAGATTTTTCTTAGAAAACATGGAAAGAAGACAGAAGAGTTCAAAGTCACAGTGACTTTTCAGCTAACATTCTGGATCAGATATACCTAGGTGTCTTAAAAATATGCTCATAATAGTTTTGCAGATCAACTGTTAAAATATGAAGACATGAGTCCTATTTTAATTTGATGGGCAAACTAACTCAAAGAATATAGTTGCAAGATTTCTCTGGTCTAACAGACTGCTATAGACATTTTTCAAGCTTACTACTTACAAGAGACATGAAAATCTAGTTTTCAATGACAAAGACATGTAATCTTATTTGTCAGCTGCCTGTCTTCTTAGTGAGAAGTCAGACTAGAGGTGATACCTCATGAAAATGGACAGCTGTGTGTTGTGGGGGTCACTTGCAATTTATGAAGTAGTTAGGACTTGAAAGTACTTCTGAAAGCTTCAAAAGAAATGCCCTACCTAAGCAAAATAAATGGTTATACATAAATAAATCTTTAGGCAAATGTACTATATAGTTTGCATTGGGATGAAGTTGCATGTTACACATTTTTGTCACTTACTTTTTGGGAAACTTCCCACTAAGCAGGATTTAAATTTGCAAATGACAGACACAGTTTTGTAAGGCCTTTGAAGCAAATGCTGTCATTAGTTGTGCGTTATGTGACAAGAAACATGTCACTGTTATTTAGCAATAAGAATGCATAAAATAACACATGCAAACTATTATTGTAATAATAGCTTATTCAGTCCGATGTAATCTATGATATAAGGATATTAAAATATAAAAATATGTAGTGGAAAAATCTGAAAAAACTTCTTCAAAGATAAAGAGGAATTTAATTTTATTCTTCAGGAACTAGAAAATTAGTGCCTGATTCTGAACAACAATGGGGAGAAGGGGACCTTGAAGAAGACATCACAGACAGAAGAACCACTGTTTAACAAAGTATATGTGCCTGATCTTCCAAGTCAAGAAACAGGAGAAGAGGTCTCTCAGACAGTTAGCAACAACCTAAGGAAACTCAGGTTGAGTCATGTGCCCTTCACTGAGGACTGAGCTAGAAGGAAAGAAACAAACTCAAACACAAAACATATTGTTAAAGAAATAGCTACTCAGCTTTCTTGAGATGAGACTAGTTGACAATCCTTCTGGGTTTTTTTGGGGGGCTATATTTGGAGTGGTAATGGTTTTGTTTGTTTTTATTTTTAGAAAATAAAGAATGTCATGATAAATAGAACAGATCTCATCTAATATTCCCTGGAAGGCTGATTGATTAAAAATTACATTAATGTAAATCTAAGCTAGGTTGATAATCAGGTGTATCTGACTGATATTCTTATCAGCATTTTGTCTATTGAAAGTGACATTATAATTCCATGGATGATAGAAATAGCAACATATCTCAATTTTACTTCTGCCTTGTTAATAACAATAACCATGAACTAGAAATGCAGAAAAAAAGACTGGTCATACCTACTAAAACATTCATTGGTGTTTCCCACTTCACACTCTAATCCATAGTAAAACTTTTGGTCCCTTTCAGTAGCTTTCCATTAGAGACCTGTTTTATCTTTTTTGTGTTCATGCAGACAATTCATCTGTTTGATTCAGTTCTGGTGTGTTTTATCAGTTGAATTATTCTTTTCAGTTTTCCTTTAGGATTATAACCTTCCTTTTAATCTGCTGCTACTCTACATCCATTCTTAAGGAACATAATTGTTGATTACAGGATCTGGGAAAATACAAGCTTTTAGTTGCAGTTAACAGAGTTAAGCATTTGTACTGAACATTACAGACATGTCTTTCTGCTCTGTTTTCTAATAGAGGAAATTAAAATACTGTGACAATATTGAGTAGATCATTAGGCAAACACAATAGGGGCAAAAAAAGGCAGGATATAATAGAGATTGGGATAGAGTGATGACGGCTTCTCAAGACCCATAGACCCATTCTTACAATTTAACACAGAATATTTATTTCCTCTGGCCTGTTATTCCACTGATCAAGATAAAGAAAAAGTTGCACCCATGGCCTGCTGAAGCTGATGATATAATATTTGCCTGACTGAGTGTTGGATGCATTTATTTGCACATAACAGGTTTCATGAACAATCTCTGAAATCTTTTATAGGACAATTTATAGTTTTGTTCCAAAACAGAAAGCAGCATAGATCATACATCATTTAGGCATGAGCTCCCAGTGAGTGAGTGGTGAGGCAATTGAAACAGTTAAAATTATTATTACTTCACAATTTTGCATGTTTTTTCTCTTTAGCCTAAAATGGACGGTATCAAGGAAAATATATTCAGGATTAATGAGTTTTTTCATGCTCTTAACAATCAGAGAGGCCTTGAAGTTCCAGATGAATGCAGCAAAGATTTCCATCATCAAAACAGACAGTCTGAACTGCAATAAAATGCAAATACTTAATAAAAATAGGAAACATTATGCGATATGTGTCACATATTGAAAATTCTAGAGTTGCACCAAGACAGACATATTCAGACCAGCACACAGTGGCTTGAAGAATTTCCATCATCAGTGGAAAAAAAAAAAAAGATTTTTGGGAGTTCCTCTTCCACTGCTACATATTACAATAAAACTGAATCCACCAAGCTCTCCTTCTTATGCCTGTGGGGGTTTTTAGTGATCATTATGTGATATGAAAAAAAAACCCAAACCACCTTTTTGGTAGAAAATATATGTAGGAATTTGAATTTCCATTATATATATTTCTATGATTTTCTAAACTAAATATTTAAAGTCAGTAATAATCAGGAGCCAAAATAAAGGAATTTTGTACAATTTTAGACACTTCAGCATATATGAAACATCTGCATGAGTCTGACAGATAAGAAACAAGACTTAAAACAAACCTCTACACTTCCGGACTGGTAAATGAAAGCCAGATAGGAGAACCTGGGAGCCTAAAATGTTATTAGATCTATTTTTTCTAGATCACAGACATCTATGTAATTTTCTTTGAGATGCTTACTTTCTTAATTCATCTGGAATGCAATAACTGAACTTTAAAAAATGAGGTGAGTGTGTGAGTAGTTAGGTTGCATTCCTGTATGACTGAGGGCAAGATATTCATATTAACAAGAGTTAATTACAAGAGCTGTAGATCTTAGAATACCTCACAGACTATTTACATCAAGTTAAGTGCTCAAGTTAATAAATTCAGCTCTTGATTTTATGTAGACTCAAGTATGTATTCAACCTTATGCAACTTTGTGAAATGTGTGGAAAAATGCATATGATTTACTTTCAGAAATACTGCGAGGACAAGGTCCAAGGTCTTATTCTCACTTTCTTAAAGCTTCATTAATTTAATTTTTTTAAAATAATCTGAGATGCTTATGATATGAGTTTTGCTCAGCACAAATGAAAGTGTCATATTTTCCGATACTGAGTCAAAGAATCGCAACATACTTTCAAAAATAGTGGTTGGATGGACCCTACAAATGTATGTTATTTTGAGGTAAACTGGAGCTATATTATGACTAAGCTTACAACGTTATGCAGGATACTTCATTCCCCCAGTGCAGTTCTGTGTGTTAGGAGTAAGTATGTGGCTGAGACCTTACACATGCTACATGTGCTAGATTGAGTGGTAACAAGCTTCCTTCTGTAGCAGAGTGAGAGTGTTCAGGTATCCCTGTGGTCCTGGGGACAGTGCAAATCCCTGTGATTTAAAGGGAAATGTACAGTTGTGATAGTTTTACTGGGGTAGCCCTTGGCTAGCAGCCAACACAGCCCTTCACCCACAACCCTGAGATTAAGAGTCTCATGCTCTACTGACTGAGCTAGATGGGCCAATTAACTCTATCCTAGAAAAACCAGGACAACAGTTTAATCATTGATGAGTGTCACATTCAGAATTTAAAGGATAATTTGTGGAGTTTTACAAATCTGTATGTCAAATTTCTTAAAAAATTATTTCAGACAGCAAATATCTCCTGTATAACAAAACTACTGCCCTTGGCTAGGGTTGTTTATTGAACATCATCCTTTAAAAATGCCACAAAATCATCCTTCTTTTTATCATTTTAGCATCTGACCCTTTAACCTCTGTATTTACAAGACATTATGTATTTTATCCTATAGAGAAGAGAAGATATCTTTTCAAGGATGCAACCTGCAGGAATGTTCAGCCTCTTCTACGACTTGCCCTTTAGATGTTTCTTTCTCAAATAAACTCTCTCACTTTTTGCATCTGTATAGAATACAAGTGTGAAGCTAGAGCCATCACAATGTAGTTCAATGTAGGAAGCAGCGGTTCTCACCTTTCATAGAAATCTAGCAAAGTTTAGAATATCAAAGCTCCTAAGTAATTTAAAAAATTAAGGCAAATGACTTTCACAGAATCACAGAATGTTGG
>NW_010296496.1:77945-79427 GCF_000700745.2 Antrostomus carolinensis | reverse complement strand
CCAGAGCCAGTACCAGCCCCTGGGGAACACCGCTAGCTAGAGGCCTCCAACTAGATTCTGCGCCACTGATCACAACCTTCTGAGCTCTGCCAGTCAGCCAGTTCTCAATCCACCTCACCATCCTCTCATCAATCCCATACCTTCTAAGCTTTGCTACAAGGATGTTGTGGGGGATGGTGCCTGCTTAAACTTGCTCAGGGTGTAGTCCAGGGAGCACTTCCAGCCACTGATTCTTTAAGAAATGAAGAGGAAGGTACTGACAGTCAGAGCCTGTGGCAGATTCTCTGTATTGGCAGCACATCCTATGCTGCCTGATTGTTTTCTGCTTGTGCAGCAGCAGTGCCCTTTTGGAAATAACAGTATAAAGTAATATTGTGGAGGGGTTTGCTTGCTCATGTAAAAGGTGGTAGTTTTCCTCATTTATTAGAATGAGTGTGAAGTTCCAACTAAGTCATATATCAAGGTAATTTGTAACTATTAACATTTTACAGTCCTTTTTGCTTGTCTAGTAAACATACTCCGTAATCTAGAATGAGATATAGTGCTTCAGAGCACATTGGTGGAGCAGGTTAAAACAGGAAGTTAAACTATATAACAGGCTCATATTTGGGGTGAATTTTGCAGTAGATTTCTTCAATGGCTTAAGCTTTGGAATGTTGCAGAAGGTTTTAGGAAACTTGGTCTCTGGTTGTGCTTAGGGTCTGTGCTTTTTTCCTGAAAGACCAAAGTTGCTGTATAGCAATAGCTTCATTGCGTGGTAGGGTGGGGGTTAGTACTGACTTCTGGAAAGTGGTATTTAAAAATTGAAATTTGGTTACTCTTTCCTCACCATAATCACCAGGCAAATAACTTTCCCTTGGCTTGCCACCGATTGAAACTTTGTTTTTTCTGTTTTCTGTTTTTCAGTATACTTAATTAAAGCCATGTTACACAATTATCTATTGAATGTAATAACAGATGTCAGTAGTTATTAATGCTAATAGTTGTCATCTTCTTCGAGCAAGGTCACTGCAAAGGGACAAGCATTTCTGTTCCCATTGTTTAAAACAGTGCATAGGTCCAGCAGTCTGCTCATACTTTCTCTTGGTTTCTGTGGTTTATCAGTTTCACTCGCTCACGGTGCTGTGCGGTGGCCAGCCAAGGCCCTGTGATTTGGAACTGGGTTTCCATCATATCTGTTTGGATTCTTCCTCAGTGTTCATGCAGAAAATACCTCAAGTACCCTTATTGCAGACTGTAAGTGGCATGTAGCCTTTGAAGCCTCGTTTCACAACCCATCATTTGGTGTCCTATGGTATTTCTCTTTTTTAGTTTTATTGCCAGTATCGCTGTTTCCCAGTCTGATCAATATCTCTTTTGTGAGGCCAGTTATCTTACCTTATGTCCAGCAGGACCTTCATGAGACTGACTTCTCCAGCCAGATCCCATAGCTTGTAGCTGTTCAATACCAAGCACAAACATTCTTTCACATGTGATGAAGCC
>NW_010296496.1:38481-77901 GCF_000700745.2 Antrostomus carolinensis | reverse complement strand
CATCTTAATGTGATTACTTGGAAGAATTGATTTATGTTCTTATTCTGTGTCTCTCTGTGTCTATAACACATTCTGAGTTGCTTGGGATGAGCTGTTTTCTGCTAAAATGGAAGAAGATAGGTAGGCTGCTGAGTTTGGAACCAGGAGATTTGCATTGAAATTTAAAGTTTTTTTTTTGTTTTTTTTTTTTTTTAATGAATCCAAGTCTTCAGAAAGCCGAATAAAATTTAAAGTGAGTGCTCAGGTGAAATGATAGCAGAATAGTTTTGGATTTTACCACATGATTGAAATAATCTAATAATTATTGTGGATAAATCATGGAGATTTGGAGACAGTGTTTTAATGATACTGGCTTTTTTTCCTTAGAGAAGATGACTTTTTGGCTGGGTGTGCAGCTATTGTGGATAATAAGGGAGTTGAGCTTGCTGATACAGTTAAGATTTGGACTATGCTTGTTGCATCAACCTTCTCTCGGAAGCTTAAACTGTTGATTGCCCAGCTCATAACAAACCATCAAAACCTGGAGAGATGTGGGGTGCAGGAGACTAAAGGAGTGGTAAACATCCCCCAAACATCACTTCTAACTTAAAATTCCGAGAAATACTTGGTGTGGAAACAGCTTTGCATGCGCTGCGTGGTGTGTAGATGGCGCTGTCTGACCGCTGTGCGGCATCAGTGATAGTTTCACTGGACCACCCCTTGGCCAGCAGCCAACACAGCCGTTCACCCACTGCCCCCCACCCCCAGGGGATAGGGGAGAGGATTGGGGGGCAAGGATAAGGAGGCTTTTAGGTTGAGGTAAGAACAATTTAATAATAGAAATAAAAGAAAACTTAAAATAATACTATATTTTAAAATATTAAAATAGTAGTGATAATGATAACAGTAATAAAATATGCAAATGAGTGATACCCAGTACAATTGCTCACCACCCACTGACCAAGCCTGGCCCTTTCCCAGATAATGATCCCAGAGGAGTGACAGTCCCGAAACCAAAACTGCAATCCTGGAAGAGCAAAAGCCAGAGAGAGCTAAAAGAGAAAGAGCCCCTCACTAATGTACTAGACACGATGTGATATGATATGGAATATCCCATTGGCATATCCAAATGCCAATTTAGCTTATTAATTTAGATATTCCTCACCCCCTTAGATCTTGTGCTTGTAGACTAACAAAACATGAAGTCCTTCACTTCCAGCAACAAAAATGCAAACAGTGGTGTGTTATCAGTGTCTCTCTCATAACAAGTCCCAGGCTGAAAAGCAAAATGCAGCACTATTCTAACTACTGAAAAAGAAACCCAGCTCTGTTTCAGCTGAAAACCAGGACAGTGGCGTCAGACTGCTGTGCAGCATCCGGATGGACATCTGTGAGCTGCAGGGAGAAATACAGTCTGTGGTGATGCCTGGTTTATTTACTGTATCAACCCTGTCCTTGCCTTTCCTCTCCGAAGTTGTAGGTATCCTCAAGCAGAAGACTGGATAGGGTTCAACTGACTTTTTCTTATCTGTGCTTCTGCAAAATGTCAACGTTTGCTATTAATTACTAAGTGCAGAGCGGAGGGTCTGTGGGTGAGGTAAGGCTGGAGAGACTGCCAGACCATTAGATCTGTATCATATTGGCAGAGCTGATAAGAGATGGGAGAAGAAACATATTTGTGCTACCTCATGTGGGATCTACAAGTGTTTAACGCCGTTAGCGTAGCGCAGGAGTGCTGAGGAGAAGCCCAGTTTATTCCTGTCGCAGCTGTAATCAGATTTCTGGCGTTACCTGTGCTAGTTGGTAGCTCAATACATCTGCAGTATTTTGTGGTTATTTTTGTGTCTTGAGTGTAGGCATATTTCTGCGGAACAGCACGACCATAAGTCACACTGAAATCTTTTACAGTTACTCAAACTGTTCAAAATCATGATTTTCAATATTCATTCAAGAAACAGAAATTGTTTCTTCATCCTTAAAAGCCAAACTTGTTTAAAAAATAGTGTTTCTCACAATACATTTACTTCTTTATAATATATTTGGTTTTTGATACACATAATATTTCTCCTTATACTTTCCATATAATGCTGGCAAATATTGCCCTGTTTTAACTAAATTAAGAGGCGTGTGGCTTAATGGATTCACTTGTTCATGAAGTGCTTGGCTTCATCTTGTGAGCCTTACACTTTTTACCTATAACTATTTTTATTAACAGTCACATCTTGCTCTCATTACATGGCTCTGATGGTGTGGTTGTGTCGTGTTAAACAACTTTAATTTAGGGTGTCATTTGGAAGGGGGGGAAACTGGGATGTGTTGCTGAAGTTCCTATTTACCAGAAAAGCAGCAGATGATTCTCACTTTGGTGCTGCAAAGTCTGGAGTGTCCAGCTGAGAGTGTGCTTATACCACGTTACAAGGTGCAGTAAGAAGATGCACAAACCAGTTCAGCACCTTGTGTTTGGTAGCACTGAGTTCTGCAGAAACTAATTTAGCCTTTTGGAGTTTTTATGTAAACTTATATAAATAGATAGAGATTTCTGTTATAGTTGCTGGCTGTTTTGTTAGGTAGCTTCATATCTCTGCAGCATTGCACTGTACAGGCATAATATCAGAAATGGTATGGGGAGAAACACAATATTCTAGAGAAGCAAAGGGTATAGATGACTGGAACAGGTTGCCCAGAGAAGCTGTGGATGCCCCCTCCCTGGAAGTGTTTAAGGCCAGACTGGATGAGGCTTTGAGCAACCTGGTCTAGTGGAAGGTGTCCCTGCTGATGGCAGGGGGGTTGGAACTGGATGATCTTTAAGGTCTCTTCCAATCCTAACCATTCTATGAGAAGTGAGAAATTTCTTGACAGCCCTCTGAGCCTTGTGTTTAACCCCCTGGTTTCCTTCCAGAAATGGCATACTTTCATTATTTACTTGTTCTGGTTAGCTTTTTCAAGTGTGTGGAAGGTCTGGTCTTCAGCCCTCTCTTCTGAGAGAATACATTCTTTTTAAACAACTTAAATTTCAAACAGTTAGATATAAAAGTAAAAATCAGCTGGAGCTTCTTTCTGTCAGATGGTATGATAATCAGTGTTAGCTGTGAAACCTGTGGTCTGCTTAGAGCTGTTAAACCAGCCGAAGTATGTTTGAACAGAGTAAGATCAGAAGAAATCTTGTTTAAAGGAATCAGCTGGAAATGGATACTTAAATCCTAACTTCCTTGATGTCTTTTTCTGGGAGGCCAGAGAGTTCTCAGGCAGGCTGAAAACCCAAACATCACTAGTAAGCTTTCTCCACAGATGTATTCAGCGTGCTTCATTGTTGTAATGTTTTGGTTTTTTTTTTCTTAAGTAGTTGCTGGAATTACTGTGTTGTGTTACACTGAGTTATTCCAGAGAAGGTATTTGCTGTGGGGGGTGGGGTCTTGGGGTTTTTTTGTTTTGTTTTGTTTTGTTTCCAAATCTGACAGTCTTTCCCCCCCTTCATTAGATCCTTTGTAAGTGGTGGGTGTGTTGTTTGAGGGGTGGGGAATGTGTACGGATTCTGCTTTCATTGTGAGTGAGGACTACCTGGCTTCTGACCTCCAAGCAGAAGGCTGACCTGCTGAGTTGTGCTAACTTACTGAAGCCTGTACCTGAGCAGTCTTCTGCTAAAGAGTTAGTACAGATTTGACCCAATGCTGACAAGAAGTGCAGGGAGCAGGGGAACTGTGAGTGTATAATTAGACAGCTTATAATGGCATTTGGTGTCATCTAGTTATTTATATCCAAAATTCTGCTCAGCCTGGCTTGTCCAGATACATGATAATGAGAAGACTTTCTTTTTCCACAAGTAAATGCTAGTGCTTCTGTTCTCCTTGACCAGTATTATTGTTAAACTCCTTTCAGTGTGTAGAAGTACTTGAATAATTATAATCTGAGGAAGGTGTAACCTCTTAGTTTATAACCCTACAATGATAAAGATCCTCCCAGTGTTGCCACTAACTCTGTGGTTGAATGAGCTGGTCTTGGATGTATTCAAACAATTTACTCTTGGGTGTATTCTGAGAACTGTTTTTAGTGGTAGCATTGTCCACTTTATGGAGTATACTTGAAGTTTAATTTGCTCTGAATAGAGTTATTGGTTTCACCATCTTTGCCAACTTCATTACCTCCAGGTAATATTTTCTGATGGCATCTTTTTAATTGCTGTTTCATCACTCAGGTTGGTTGTTTATCTTTTTTTCCCCATTAGCAGTTTTCCTTTCCCATGTGGAGTGCGTGACCACTTTGAGGCAGGAGAAGAGACGTCCTTGTATATAGAGGGAGAAGGAGGAATCTCCCTCCTGCTTTAATTTTAGGACCAACTGTGATTTCTGGCTCCTGCTTATATGTATGACTCCTTTCCTCTTCTTTGCCCTCCTTTTTCTTCTGAGAGATGTTTCAGCAATGTTATGGGGATTTGTGCTTTTCTTTAAAGCACACCTGCCTTGTTATGCACTCTTTTATACTGTAGATAATCCGAAGATGTGAAGAAATGAGTTTTTCCTACTGTAATGGTTTTTATGATGTGCAGAGATTTTTTTTCATGAATAAACAAACAGCTTTCTTCTCACTTTACAAGTTACAAACAAGATTTTCCTTGTTATCTGTTGTTTAAAATCCAAGGAGTTACTTCTGCACCCTGCAAGTGTGAACACTTACTATGCATGTCTTTGACTCTTCAGATCTGTGTATAGGCTTCCTGGCTGAAAACAGTGGTTCAGGGATTGTTTCATTATGTGCACAGTCTTGGTCTGCAATATCAAAAACCATTACTGAGAGGGTAATCCTTTGACCTGTGTATGATGAACGCTTGATCTCAGTTGAGTTCCTTGTGCACGTGTGTCTAAGGCATGTAAGTGGTTTTGGTAAGCACTAATTGGCACTTTGATTTGCAGTTGCAGCAGAATGTAAAGGCACACATGCAGTGTTCTCATATAGAATTCATTTTTTCTGATGATGAAATGCATTTTTGCTGCCATCAACGTCATGTTCTAGGGTTCCTGTTTTGAATCCCCCCCCTACTTTTGAAATTACTTCTGTGTTAGTCTGCGACCCTGCAGCATTAAACTACTATGAGTGTCCCTGGGAAACTTGATGTAGTGTCTTATTTCTGCTGCTCTGCGCATCTAGGGTACTAGCTCACCTTTTAATGGAATCCTTCTCTTTTGTAACAACATATTCTACATATAACTATTCTTTAAAGGTGGGGGAAAAAAGAAAGTAGGGGACCATGGACCTGCTATGGAAACTGAGCAATGCTTAAGGTGTTCTGTGTAGCTACTGATGTTAATATCCAAATAGTCACTTCTGCAGTGTTGGCTTTTGGGAAGCTCACTTTAAGATGGATTTAAAGAATGTGTCTTTAATTTCTGCACAGAATGTGGTTCTCTCAGGAGGATCCACGATGTTCAGGGACTTTGGACGACGACTGCAAAGGGATTTGAAAAGAGTAGTGGATGCAAGATTGCGACTTAGTGAGGAACTCAGTGGTGGTCGGATAAAAGTAAGTAAGAATTTCAAGTACACCAATTATACAAGTAGTGAAAGAAAAAAAAGTTCAAAACTTTAACCTCACTAGTGAAAATGCAGTGTTGTAAAATGAATAGCATATATGTTTGTGTTGTTAAATGTGTTGGTAGCCTTGCAATGGTTGACATGTCTTTACAGAAACCTTAAAGCTACTGTGAGCTGTTTCTAAGGGCATTTCTGGTTTCCATTTTAGAAGATAAGTGAGCTTAGCATTAGGCAAGAGGGATCTAACTGTTGTTCTTCAACATACTAATCTTCAACAGTTTCATGACTTGGTCTCCTAGGGAACATGGCAGACTGAGTAATAAGTGTGAGATAGTGCTCTGAATGGAGGGGTAAAGATGTCTGTCTCTGAGAATTTTGAGTTTGTAAGGATCTTGCCAGAAAATGTAAACCAACTAAGCGTGAACTGTTTTTCTTAGCCCAAACCAGTTGAAGTTCAAGTGATAACACATCACATGCAGCGTTACGCGGTTTGGTTTGGCGGTTCCATGCTGGCTTCAACAGTAAGTCTTATCAAAGTTGTTGTTAACTTTTGTTTTTTTAATTGCATGTTATCTTCTGGCTATGTGTGACCTAAGTTTTAAACCTTTTCATTGTGACAGCCTAAACTATATATCACATTCTGGAATCCTTACTCAGCTTTTATCTCAGTAGAATTTTTACAGAGCAAGTGGGAGCTTTACTTGAGTAAGGATATCACGATTTAACATAATTCCAAAGTAGTTTTTATATGATAGTTGTAATTCAGTCCTTTTATTCTTGAAGTCAGCACTAGAGATTAGTTAGGACTTCAGGAATATAGGATCCAAATTAGGGGTCTTAAACACAAGAGAGAAGCAAATACAGGAAAATGGGAGCAATTCCTGTCTCCAAAGTGGGATTTCTTATTCCTGTGTTTAAAAGCAGTCTTCTGTCCAGACAAACTTTTCTTGATTAGTTGTATTTATATACTAGTATTTCTCACTTTATTCTGTTTAAAAAAATGTAACACCACGTCATAAAGCTGCAATTTATCAAAATGTTAAGGCATTAGTTTATTTGTTGTTTTTTTTTTACTTGATATATTCTTATGCTTTTGAGGGGATTTGTTTTATATTTTCATAGCCAGAGTTTTTTCAAGTATGTCACACCAAGAAAGACTATGAAGAGTATGGCCCTAGTATTTGTCGTCATAATCCTGTTTTTGGAGTCATGTCATAACGCTCGTCTAATGGAAACAAGATCTCTGATATCTTGCTGGTGAAGAAACTCATGTAATGCAGAGGAAGGCAGCAGATACTGTAAATACTGGAGCAAGATGTGGTTAACTCTTGGAAGCATTTGGATCACCACCGTGCACTGAAGCACAACTTACAGCCCCATGTCATTTCGGTAAAAGCCATTTCTCTGCTGACTACTTTAAAGCCTATCCTTCTTCCTTCCTAAATGTCAGGTAATTGGAAATAGGTAAGTCTTGGTTTAGGAGGTTGTGCGAATACTACTGAAACTGAATCTAGAAGAATAAGGCAGCGTTTTACTGCTTGTGGAAAGATTTAAACCTTTCCCACTTGTGCCCTGATTCTGCAATCACAATCTTTAGCAATGGAGCACTAAATACCACATTGCCTTCAGGGGAGTTGGAATGGGTGCAGGTACATGGATTAGATTGCAGGATTGGGACTGTACTTTGTAAATGTAGGTTTTTCATATAATTTTGTATCTTATGATATTGGTAGGGTGAATTGATGACTAGTTCCAAGCACGAACAGCTATCAATGTCATGGAGTGATGTTACACATTTCCAGGTGTGAGGCATGTATAGGAGTTGTGCTGGTATTTTTTTTTAATTATATTTTTTTGGCAAAAAAAAAAAAAAAAAAAGGCCATGTGTGCTAGAAACTGATTTGTTCATGTTTGGATGACACAAACCAAGTGATTTACAGTATTGTATGAAGTTTATTATAGCCACTGTTCCTTTGTTTTGAATTTTCTGAAACTGTTTTATAGAAGATGATGTTTTGTTTTGATGTTGGTGAGTGGTGGATGACACACGGGCCTTGCACCAGTGAAATAAAAGCTGTTAACATCTTTGTGAATGTTTGTGGTAGTCATGATTTACATACTTGTCCATTTTATTTCACAAGGTTAGCTTTCCATTTACATGTCAGTGTACATGGAATCGTAGTAACACTGAAGTTGGAAGGGACCTCTGGAGCTTTCTGGTCCAGACTCTTGCTTAGTGCAGGGCTCCCTTCAGTGTCACGTGTGGTTGATTATGGCCAGTCAAGTTTCAAGGATCTCTGTGAATGAAGGTTCCTTAACATCCTTGGGCAACCTGTTCCAGGGCTTAACTGCCCTATTATGGGCACATATTCTTATATTGTGGACACAACATTTGTTCTTCTATGTTTTAAATCTAAAAAGGGTAGGAAATCCCCCTTAATCTGTCTGTACTGATATGTCTGACCTCTGCCAGCAGAGGTTTTGTAACAGTTTGTGTAGCCCAATTAGAATTTTGCAAGACACATGAATTTGGTTTTAACTGGCATGGAGGGATTTAGACCAAGCCATTATTTGTTCAGCATAAATTAGAAATTAAACAAAATGGGACTCTTGTTACTCAAGCCTCGTTTTGGATACTTTTGAACTTAAAGCTCAGCTCTCAGGAGGAACACATGGAAGCTGGCTTTTCTCAGTCCTCTCACTAAGAAAAAAAAGAAGGGATAATCTAATGCAGTATGTACTGTTTCAGCTTGTTCCAGTGTTATACCAGCTTGTCTGTGTTTAATTCTGTGTTTCAAGTTTGTGATTGCACTGCTGGCACAGTGTTGCTGGTGTGAGGCTGCAGAGGAAGCTTTACATGTCTAGTGCACTGAGTGAGTGTGCACTGGCATGCTCACTTAGTGCTACAGAATAGGGAATGCTGGGTATAGTGGCATAGTTACATGTGGCCTGCAGCCAGTTTTAGCCAGGTATCATGATATCTTAGAGTTAGCAAGAGGTGACATTTTTGCTCCACACTTCTGAGATAAGTCATGGACACCTATTTTCTTGGGAGGAAAAGCTTTTGAAAAGCAAGCAAGACTCACTTTGAAAACAAATAAGGAAATGTGGTCATGTTCACTCATCATTTTAAAACAAACAAACAAACAAAACTGATAGTAAGAAAACTAATAGAGGATGTTCAGATGTCCTGCAGCTGAGTTCCCCTCTTCAACTTTCTGGAAGACTGACCCACCTATCACAGTACAGACCATGTAAGTTTGAAACAGTAATTGAGCAGAAAAAAATTGAAGATGTGTCAGAGGACAAATGCAAATGTGAGTTGTTACCCCCTTTTTCTGTCTTGCTGACTACTGCTGGGCTAGTTTAAGCTTGTTGACAAGTAAGTTTGCCTTTTCAGTTACATTTTATGGATTCCTTACAAATAGTTAATGAATAATCACAAGGATCTGTGAACTACAAGTTGTAAATTGATTCCCTAACCTGCTGTTTTGGTTGCTCACCTGAGACAGAGCACGTGCATTGGGTTTGAATCTTGTTGATCAGAGGAAGGAATTGAACCCAAGCCTTAAAGCCAGAAGGGCCAGCAGGTATCTATTCTGCTTCCAGACCCTTCCAGGCCAGCAGTTATTAGTGCACTTCTGCAAAGCCTGATTTCTTAAGGAAGGCTCTCTCTCTACATAGTGCATCGAGGCAGATTTCTGGAGCCTGGTGAGGGCAATAGTTTGCTTCTCAATAGCTTGCTGTTGCTGAAGGGGTTGTGGTACTGCTTTGTCCCCCAGCAGGCTCTGGTGATCACAGGACACTTCTGTGAGATTATTTGACATGCTAACCTTGCAGAAAACTCTTTCTTCTTTCCCACTCCTGTTTTGTTGAATGTAATGATGTTTAGTTAAACTACAAGTTTACTGAATAGAGCAATGAACCTGGACCCAAAATGGTCTTGAGCTTTGCTGCTTGTTGCTTAATGAGTCTTGTGAAGTTGGTTCCTCTGTTTTGTTCTTTTTTTATTGGCTTGTAAAATGCCTTGAAAATTAATTGAAAAGCACTGTAAAGATCTAGGTCAACAGCATTGCTTCAGTGGTGGGATTGCATGGAGACAGTACGTAGTTGCAGCAAGAAGTTCAGTATCATCTGCATAGTTACAACTGGACCTTCTGGCTTTGTTGAAGGTTTATGGTACCATATGTCCGTTAGAAAAGGGGATTACCTGTCCCCATCAACCTATTAGCAAATAATGTGTTTTAGCCTTGATTAACTTTTACTTGATTTGAGTCAGTGCTCTAAAAGTGCAGGGTATTGTTTCCTGTTACCAAATCTCTGAACCTTTTCCTTTTTCCAATAGTATTTAAAAGCATTTAAGAGTTTTTGAACCAGAGCAGAGCATTGTGCATGTATTCAATATGATACTTTCAATTAAATACAATTAGTGAAGTCTTGACGTGAACCAGAGTACTGATCTTTCTGTAAATAATTCATTCTTTATGATCACTGGGTTCTCTCTCATCTGGAAAAATTACTGTTGTGCCAAACAAGTGTTAAGAGATGTAACAAGTGAAAAGCTTATTTAAAACCACCAGGGACACTGAGCAAAGATATGCAGCCTCCTGCTTAATTGAAAAGTACATTGCATAATATTAAGAAGTGCTGTGTGGTGGCTGTCAGGTAGTTACAGTGAATGAAAGCTCAGGTCAAACTATGGCAAAGGAGTAGCCAGTTACTTCATTTTCACACACTGGTCTTTAGCAAGAGCGTTTTTGCAAAAAGTAAAGAAAAACACAAAATAGTGAAGGGGAGTGTCCATATAATTTTTCAGCTTCTTGGGTTTGTAGTCTGCAAGCTGAACATTCATGAAAGAGGCAGAGTAGTACATGTTCACAGCTTGCTTCTGTGGCCACTTTTGTTCCTACTGTTTCACATCTGGAGATTTTCCTGTAGACACTCAGGGCCTGACCCAAAGTCAGTGGAAAATACTTCCCTTTGGCATTATCGATCCTTTCTGTTTCTTATTGCTACCTACCATGTCAATCTTGGCCATGCTGCCTCATTTATTTATTTATTTATTAGAATCACACAGAATGGCCTAGATTGGAAAAGACCTTTAAGATCATCAAGTCCAATCATTAACCTCACACTGACAAGTCCCTGACTAACCCATGTCCCTCAGCACTATGTCTACACGACTCTTCAATCCCTCCAGGGTTGGGGACTCCACCACTGCCCTTGGGCAACCCTTTCCAATGCCTCAGAACCCTTTCAGCAAAGAAATTCTTCCTCACATCCAATCTAAACTTCTTTTTGGGCAGCTCACTTCATTTCTGTATGCTTGCTTCATATCTTTTCCTAGTGACTGCCTCTTAGATAATGCCTTAGCATTTGTCTGCTCGGACATAACTATCAAATCCTTAGGTGCAGATGTCTGACACGGTTACTTTGGCTTCAGAGACAGTAGCATAATTGTATCCTGAGGACAAGTCATCTCATCCTAGGATATACATCTAAAACAGGTTGGTTGACTCATCCTTTGGTAGTGCTTTCTCCTCTCCATGGACTATAAAAGTCTGCTATGTCCAGCACAGGTGTTGCATCTAATTCTTGAAGGTTCAAAGTTAGAGGAAAAGAATGCCACCCTGATTTTGGTCTCTAGGCACTGTGGATGGTGCACACCAAAGCAATGTGGTGAGGGAGCAGGCTCATGGAGGAGGAGAGCTGACACAGTTCACTGCACCCATGAAAAGTGGTGAAGGATGAGTGCTGTGCTGCTTCAGCTTCCAAATGACTTGAGGAATTTTTTACCTTAACGTTATTTAAATGAACAACTTCTGTGGTCCTGCTTCTATGTTCAGAGCTTTAATCTAACTGTGCTAACCTGTTATGTGTTAGTTACGCTTTCTGCCTGTTTTTATGAAGGCTTTAAGAGTAATTCCTGTAAACTGCGGCTTATTGAGGCACAAGGTAAGGGTCTGCTAGCCCAGCAGGTTTGATGTGCCTCAGGAAACAGTGAGTGTCTAACAGCTGCCGTGCTGTGTCCTCACGGTGTTCGGCACAGAGCTCCTGTGAGGCAGTGGTTTTCTCACGTGCACCAGCACTTGTCACATTGTTCAACAAAGAAATTTTGTTTATTCTGGATGCACCGCAGTTCCAGTAGCATTCAGAGTCTTGCAGTGCTCTCCTGCCAGGCAGATGAAAGGCTCTGGAGCCAGTCTAAGAATGTCTGCTGTTTTCAGCTGTTGTTGAAGTAGAGGTCAAGCTAAATCAGGACGTTTGGATTATTTTTCAACTTGCCTGCTGATGAAATTGGGAAGAAGAGGGAAAGCTTTGTAATTCCTTTGGGATTTGAATGAGACTTCAATTTTTTTTACCAATGCATTACAATAAAAGCGAAGTGTCGTAGGGTTCTTAAGTGCCTGTAAATAATTGAACAAACTCCCTGTCACCTCTCCTGCTTCTCCAGTGCTATTTCCCTTTAAGTTCTCTTGAGTGCAGCTGATGAACATAACTAGGTTATATTATTAGTCATTGTTTCTTAGTTATGTCTAGTTTGAAATTTGGTGCTGCTTTGCTTGTGGTCCCAGGAGCTTGTTACATCTTCCCAGTTACATCAGCTGTTCTAAAATTAAAGATTTTTACATCTACCAACAAACATGGCATCTTGTGTTATAAATGAATACTTGGAAAAATCATGAAGGAATTTTTCCCTCACTTTCAGTTTATCTTCCGCTGTAATTAGAGCAAGGAAGTGACAGTAGTGGGAGCTGTTTAACCCTTTAACTGCCTGGGAAACAATGAGCTGATGTGGATTTGAAAAGTCAGAAAATAGAGGGTATTTATGAGGATGATGGCCACCGCACATCTTGAGTTTGTGATGCCTGTGCATTCGTGTACATCTCCACCTTAAGAAGTGCTGCCCTATTATTTCTGTTGTGCATCAGTAAGTAAAGGAGCAGTGTTGTTTAACTGGGAGGCTGCATTCATCTCAAGCAATTTTTCAGCAGTTTGCTGTGTTATTGTTTTTCTAGCACCCTGTGGGGTGATGATGAGAGTTTCAGCCACTTTTACAAAGGGACATTTTTTCACCGCCTTTGACAGGTGATAGATGCTGTGTATGAGAGATGCATTTTTAATGTAAACCTGTATTGCTTGTAATTCTATTTCTACTGGTAACCTGTAGTTTGGTACAGGAGATGCTTTGGATCAGTTCCAGTAAGGATGTAGTCAAACAAAATAGAAGATACATTGCTGAGGTGGTGGACGCCTGTCTGGCCCACAGAGTAGCTCCAGAGTTGGCAGCTGGGTGATAAGAGTCCCTGGATTTGGACTAGTCACTTAGGGTGACTGGAAGTAGTTCATGAGCAGGGACACAGCTAGCCCCTAGGAAATACTAGGCATGACTGTGTCCTAATTCTTGTCCTTTCTCTGGAGCATCAAAGTCCTTTAGGGACTCTTTGGATCCAGGAACAGGATGGTTTTATTGCGATTTTTTGGCGGTTTGTTTTGTTTTGTTTTTCTTTGTTTTTTTTTTTTGGGTGGGTGGTTATATTACCCTCCTTCAGAGTTCACTAACTTCTCTAAGGTACCAACCTTGTGGTAGGAACAGCTGCTGAGGAAATTTCTCACCGGGTTGAAGTGGTCCCTCCTACTTTTGAAGTCCCTTATACTAGGAGAAGATGTCAAAAGGCCAGATCTAGCATCCAGTAGTAGAGTGAGCAAGTTCTATTTTCCACATTTGAACTTTTAATGCATTTGTAGTAGTAATAATTAGTTAAAAATACAAGTAACTCTTGGATCAATAAAGATATTCTTGAACGCTGCATTACCTACCTGAGAATAATAGCTAGGCTCCAAATGATGTTTCCTTTTAAGCTTTTTCTTTCTGGTCCCATACACTGTATATGCTCTTAGGCTGTAGACAAGCAAAAAGTTTAAGCAAACTCTTTCAGCTTCCTTGGCTCTTATTTTCCAGGGTAAAACCAAAATGTTGACAATGTTAGTGTGGAGAACATAAACAAGAGATGACCAGAAGAGTAGTCCCTGGGCAGCCTGTTCCAGTGCTCTGTCACCCTCAGAGTAAAGAAGTTTTTCCTTAGGTTTGTCTGGAACTTTGGGTGTTCCAGTTTTTGCTCGTTGCCCCTTGTCCTGTCACTGGGTACTACTGAAAAGAGCCCAGCCCCATCCATTTGGCCCCTGCACTTCAGGTATTTATAGACATTGGTAAGATCCTCTCTCAGTCTTCTCTTCTCCAGGCTGAAGTGTCCCAGCTCTCTCAGCCTTTCCTCATACGGGAGATGCTCCAGGCCCCTAAAGTCCTCATAACATCTTGCCAAAGAATTGCTAGAAATCTATTTCTGCCCTTTGCTTGATGTTTGATTGACATAAGTGGCATCCAGTAAGGTATCTAGAAAGCGAGCTAACTATTGGCACAAAAAATACATGAGAGTAGAAATTCCGATGTTTCTAGGCTGTGTATTCTGTTGCTTATTAATTGTGCATCTTGTTTAATAACCTGCATCACTGGCTATGCTATCGCTTTTACTGTGGCTCGCTCGCAGAATGTTTTAGTACATTTGTTCATCTAGGCATATGGTATGTCTATAATGCATTAGATGATACTGGCAATTAAAGGATTACAGCTAGGATATAATTATGGCCCTGTGGAATAAAGTTTTTGAATTATTTTGACGCAGTTTGTAATTATACTGCATGTGTTCTGATGCCAAGGATTAATAGAGGGATTACAAACTGTAACATGCAGTTCACGGATACACAGTTTATAATTCACTGGCTTTAAGGAGTTCATGACCTCTCATGGGAAATGTTATTAAAGGATACTGTCCAGTGGAATGTTTTTGGTTATATTATGCTTTTTTCATTCCCTTACCCTGAGTTTATGATATGATCACGAGTCAGAGTAGCTCAGATCTTAGGTAGACAACCCTTAAATTGGAGTATTACGCAAGTGAAAACAGACAAGCTTCAGTAGACAGCCTTGCACCATTGAACTTGCTCCTCTTTGGTGTGAAGGAAGAGCACAAAAGACATCTCAGCTAGATGCTCTGGATTCTTTGTCCCCATGGAATGGAGATGGGAGCCTTCATGATAAATTGTTACATATTACACAAGTAGTAGGATTTAAACATTTTATTTCTGTATATCTAAAAATTATATACGCTAAGAACCTCTGCAATCAACGCTTTTCTAAAGATCTGCAGTTGTTTAGTTGTAATGAAGATAAACGGATGTTGATGCTATTTAAATTGGATGAGAATGTAACTAAGGATCGTCTTTGAAATAGCAAAATAGCGTTGAACTGTTAGTTGAATCCCCAAATGAGAAACTTAGGCTTCTTTCTGCCAAATTACAAGAAGTGAACGAAATGCCATTTAATTTTCTGTGAACTTGGATGACTCTCTTGAAGGGTAGTATCAAACCTCATATTAACTTCAAAATGCAACATCTTGCTTCCCTTGTCAGATCTGAGGGGTTATAGCAATGCTTGTCAGCTAAACACACTCAAACCCCTCCTTTGGCACTGAGACCCACTTCCATGAAACAGCCTGTTCTTACTGAATTCTGCTGACTTTGCCAATGAAGCGACCACATCTGGACAGCCTTTTGGGATGGTCTCTGGACTGTGCTATCTCCTGAGCTGTGCTGTGCCATTAGTTGGCTCTGTGGCAATTGGTCATGGCCAAAATGATACTATGGATCACGCTTACAAATTAACAGTGTAGTTGATGGTGCTCCAGTGGCTGGGAATGTTCCTCGGCATTGTTTAATTTACCAGCGTAAATTCTGCCTGTGTGTTTTCAGTGGCAGAATGATACCAGATATTTCAAACAGTCTGTTTTATTTTCTTAAGGCTCCATATTTTGTCATGCTGTGTTTTACATGAATGTGATTCATGTTTTAGGAGAATGCTTCTACTGTAGTTGCTGAAGAAATGTGAACCTTGGCCTGTCAGGTAACAATGACAAATAAAGACTCTCCAATTTGTTTTGAAAAAAATCTTAATTTTTAAGCCAGTGTTATGGTTCTTAATGTCAGAATAATTTCTAAATGTACAAGTTGTACATATGTAAGAGTACAGGTGAGTTTATAATCTTTAACTTTCTGTAGTGTGGGGTGGTGGGTTTTGCAGTTTTTCATGGTTAACAGAGTTTTGTCCTTAGTCTTTTTAACTATTTTGCATGAGTTGCCATCAAGTAATCTCGGTAATGTTCTCATTACAAGGATGTATCTAGCATCTAATTTGTCTTTGAGAATCTTTCCTCCTGATGGGAGCATGTGAGAAAGAAAAAGAACTTAGCTTGACTTTTATATTTCTTTGGGTGGCTTTACGGAACTATGAATTGAACAATTTGTTCTGGAGTATTGCCACAAATAAGGCCTGGCAGCTGGAACTAGCCTGCTATGTGCATTGCATGAACATTAAAGCTCTTCTGTCTTTCTCTTCAAGCAGAAGCTGCTTTGAAATTGCACTCAAAATTTTTATTTCTCCTTTCATGTCTCTGTGGTGTCTTCCCTGTTCCCACCTGCCCCAGTTTTCTTCTGTCTTAGACCTAAGAAACTTGCATGGATGTTTTGATGAAATTATTAAATTAACAAAAAAGGATGGCTATGACAAAATGTCACTTTTCAGTGGAAAGAGGAAGACTTTTTGGGCAACTCTGCTATAAATAGTTTCTTTGCATAGTCGTTTTTCAGAACAAGGAATACAATTCCCAGTGTTTGGCAAGATGCAGTCTTTTGAACCTCTGCATTCCCAAATGGGTCAGAGTTAATGGAATTGTAAAGCAGAATAAAATATGCTGCTAGATGCAGTTGGCATTGTGGTTTGCATAGCAGCAGAATAGCACTGAAAAATAAATTGTTAATATCAGCAGAAGACAAGTTTAGTGGTGTCATTTTTTTCAAAGCCAAGCATTGCTTTTTCTTTCATAGGCTAGGCTGTATGCTTATAATAAAAACCAAAGAAAGCAAATCTTTCACAGAATAGTAATTTAAATCTATCCTGTGAGTTAGAGACACTGGGTCATGAGTAGTCCAAAGTCTTAATAACAGAAGGTAACTCTGAAATTAATTCCCCTTTCCTCTTCTGGGGCTAAATGTAATCAGGCAACAGATCAGCCCTATCATCAGTTAGACTGCACAGATAAAAATATCCAAAAAATTACACGAAGTAAATTGCAGCAAAGCCAACTCAGTTCTTTCCCAAGGGAAGGTCTGCTTGTTCCAATCATGATTTGTGCCACAGGCTTTTATAGCAGTACTGCAAAAATCTTATAAAAATTCTATTAGAGTACTATCAGCCACCCTTAAACATATTAGGCTTCCAGCTGTGAGCAAATTTGTCCCAGAAGCCCAAGGAGTTTTGTGTGAGGTTCCTAATTTTCTTAAAATCTTTCTTTAATGATGTCTATTATTAAAGCTGTTTCTTCCTCCTGGGTGTGTACAGAGGAACAAGCAACTCGTGATTAAATGCGTGTTGAGGTCCTGGCCATAGCACTTGCTGATTCATGAGCCATTGTGTCTTCAGAAGCAAAAAGACAATTATGCTCCAGAGAGCACACTTTAATTGTTCAAATAGGTACATTAAACTTTTACACTTGAATAATAAATTATGTGGAAGTAGATCTGCCTTTTTCAGGATTGCGTTTTGGCTTCTGTTGCCTTCAGAGGGATAGTTCTGAAGCTTCTTAAAGTAGCTGTCCCTTGAAGTGAGGTGCCCTGAATTAAGCATTAATGTTTTTTTAAAAAGCTGCAGTTAAGAAAAGAAAAGGACTGGTTAGAGTGGAAAAAAATAGCATTGAAAATGGCTTGGTCACTGTATTTTATGATCAGGCAGGAGTGTAATAAGGCACAGCACTGATGAGCGGGAGAATGAACATAGCAAGCAAGAGCACACAGTGTGGGCATCAAAGTAAAAGCCACCTTTCTTTAAATGAGGCAAGTTTAAAATAGATTAGAATAATCATTTTTCCTTGTTCACCCCATTCTGGGCTCTGCTGAAATTCCTGATATCCAAGCTGCATCAGCTATGAGGATGATTCCTGGGTTGGAACAGCTGGGAACTGAACTGGGATCAATTAGATCTTGGGAAAGGCACGGTCCTTGAGCAGAACCCCGTTAGCTTTGGCTGTCCCAGAGTGGTGGTGCCAGCTTAGTGAAGAAGACTTTGGGAGGATTCATGATGGGCTGCTCAGCATTTTCTCAGCCAGATTAGGTTAGTCCAGAAAACATTTTTGATTAAGAATTTTTTAATGAAAGGAGTCTTTTTTTTTTTGTGTGGAAAATAAGCATTTCCATCCCCAAAATGAACTTTTTCTTTCCCAGATGATGCTAATATTAGCATTATAAATCAGGTATGACCATTAAGCTGCACTTTCACTCTGATTGGCTCTAGTTGGGATTTGCCTTTCCTTTGGGACTACAGGCAAGTGCTTCCAGGATTTATCACCATTTTTTCCCACCTTGTTTGTTTGTTTGTAGTTTTTTTTGAGAATAAGTTTTCATTTCATTTGAGAAATTTTCTCAGAAGAGTTTGGTCAAAGTGCTTCTTTGGTTTTGTGTGCAAAATTCCAAAAAACCTAATATTTTGACCAATATTATGTACTGGTAGAGATTCACTCAGCATGCTACCAGACCTTCACAGCAATAATTAACAGCAGGTACAAATTTTCTTCAATCCAGATGATCTCTGATATTATCATGGGAATGGTGAGTGCTGACCAGGAAGGGAAGCATATGGCAGCCTGGCATGCCTGGTCAACACTGGCATCTCTTGCTCTAGATCTCTGTTGGGGTTTTCTTTTGTTGGGTTTTGTTTTGGTTTGGGGTTTTTTTTTGTCTTGTCAACCATGCTGTCATGGTTTTTCAGCTGTCTGTGGGCAGCTCTGTGAAGGGCAGCAGAATGAAGACATGTGAGCAAATCCACCTGGAAGGGGATGTATTATGAAAAACTTGTTACTTTACAACCATTCCTTCTCCTGAAGGTGTTAGCTTTCACGTGAGGAAGAGTCCTCATGTTTGATATTCTTCATTCCTTAGTGGATATTTAAGTAACTCACTGTTGTGTGCTGAGAAAACAGGTTATAATCCTGAGACAAGGTGCTATTTTTTAGGATGGAATTAATCTGTTCCACTTTATGATTCTCAAAGATATCTAAATTTGAGCTCATCAGTTTTGGCTCCCTTTATAATCCAAGGAGAGAATTAGGCACCTGTGAGTGCAATTCACACAGCTCTAAAATAGGTCAGGAGAATGACTCTTGTAATACTGCCGATTTCTTTCCATGAAGTTAGATCAAGATACGCAGCTGAACTTAGGTGAGAAGAGTTTTCTTTCCAGAAACTCAAATCCGTGTCACAAGTTTGGGCTGAAATTTTCTGGTGGTATATCTAGTCTCTGACAAGGACAGACATTTGTTAACCCTTCTTCAGAAACATTGGACTTTTTCTGCGTCTGAGAGCATCAGGTTAGGACTAAAACCTCTGAAAGGCTGAGAAAACCTGTTTACTCCTGGAAGCAGAGAAAGACTCTGTGTTTCTTAATGAAATTTCTGGTCATGTTTTCACATTTTCCTGATTTTGAGTTGATTCAGACATCCGTTTACCAGTTACCAGCTGATAGAAGCACTAAATTGAGTATAATGGTCATGATCAGATAAACTATGAGTGTTTATTCTTTTCATGCATCCTTTCTACATTATTCAGTTGTACTTTGTATATGCCGTATTTTAACTGCCCAGTGTGATTTGTGTGAGTCTGAATATTATGTATTTTCAAAGGTGTGGGGTTGATGTGCAGTGTCAGAGCTGAGAAGGTTCATTTCACATCGCTGTTGTTTGTGACAGTACTGCTTATGTTTAAAGATCTTCTTATGACATCTTTGAAATCATCTTACTCCTGGACTGTAGGTGTTCCTGGATCCTTTCTTGTTTGTGATTCATGATTCTGCTTTTAAAGTTATTTTTCTTCTTATCTTCACTGAACTATCAATATTTCTTGCTTCTAACAAGCAATGCTGTAATGACTTGCTATATGGTGATTTATCAAGTGCTAGGGACATCAACTAAGGCATTTATTATAGCTTTGTATTTCAATAATAGAGAGTTCAGATTCTGGGATTCTCTCTTATTATCCTAAAGGCAGCTGTTAGTTCATCAGTGACTGTCATTCCTGTTCCTCGTCTGTATCTTTTGCCACTGAAGGCAAAGACCAAACTCCTAAATAGCTTTGTGAATTCATTTTGTGTCATTTGAGATTGCTTTAACCTTTTCCAAAACAAGAAGCAGCAGACAGAAGAGGAGGAGGAGAGCAATGTGTTAGAGTTTAAACGTGTGCACACTGAAAGAAGATGGGGACTAAAAGCCTGAGCACCTCCATGGGGGAAAGGGGAGCAGCCAGCTCTCTGGCAGAGCCTGTTTTATCAGTATTTGTTTTGCTAAATGGGTACTGAGATGGAAGGTGCCATAGAGTTGAAGGGTCACTGTTACCCTGAGCCTCATCTTTTGTTTTTATTTTAATCTTAATGGGAATTACTAGACCTGAGACAACCGTGCTGTGGCTTTGCTGCGTGCAGCCCTTTTCCACAGCTGCCTGCAGCCCTTTTCCACAGCTGCCTGCTGTTTTTGACATCTCTGATTGCCTATGGTATTGATGAAGGATGTGACTAGTATTGACGGGGCTTTGAATGACAATACCCAGCTCACTGCTTGTGACAATACCCAGCTCAGTCCTCCTCGTGTTCTTCCACAAAGCAGGTGGTGTGGTGCTGAAAGTCATGGTAAAAAAAGCTGAACTCTGGTTCCTGTGGTGTCAGCTGAAGTGCCTGTTAGCTGTTGGTGTAGCATGAGCAGAAATAAAGAACTTGGAAGTCCCAAAGATTCCCCTCACATAAATTTTAAACAAGTAAATGACTAGTGCCGAATTAATTGGCAAACAGTTGAAAAAAATCACTTTTAGCCAGCCTGAAACATCACCCGTTGTCAGTTTAACACTTGCCTTTCAGGACATTAAGATTAGTGGTCTTCTCATTGTTGCTACAAAACTGAATGCAGAGTTTCCATTCCCCGCTCTCAGCTGCTGTATGATGGTTGTTATTATCCAGTGGCCGTCTATCACTCAAGCTGTTGAGCTGCACAATATCCAGCTATTTGTGTTGCACTGAAAATGAGTGCCAAGTGTCCTGTTTTTTCAGCCTCGTTTGCTTCTTGTAAGGTCATTACCTGTCTGATCCACTTACGTTCTATAGTGAACAACAGCAATTCCTGTTGACATCACACTGTTGTAAGTCAACTGTCTTTGAATTTTGAGGTGCATCCCAAGTTCCTCATCACAATATGATTCAAATGGTGAAGGTAAGTTGATCCATTAAGAATGACTCCAAAGAAGCAAAAGGTGTGTGCTGTTACCTACACCTATTTGTGCCATTATACCTGCTCTTCTCACCACATCATGAATTTCATCATTAAAAAGGGTGTGCATGTAACAGAATGATATATTCCATGTCAGAGGAATCACACCCTCTGCTTACATATTTACATATGTGTTTCCTTGTGCAAGTCAAGAATTGTACAAGGTAACTAACAATTTTTGTGACCTCTTTGCAGATGAAGGAACAAAGGCAGAGGACAGTCAATGACTTGTAGAGCATACAAAGGGTCAGTGGCTTTGCTGAAATATCAAAGATTCCTCTCCAAGCCCAGACGGAAGCATTTCTCTTGCTTACACACAGGCCTATTAATATTCTCTCGCTGTGGGCTGCTGTTGTACTAGGATGTTACTCTGAGGATAAGCTTCTAATTAAACTGTTTACAGATGGGTGATTTGCTGGACTACCCACACAGTGTCTTAATAAAACTGCCTTTCCTGAGGGTGTAAAGTGTTACAATAAAAGAGGTATTTCAGCTGCATTGATCGGGAGTGCCGAGCACATCGCGGGGCTTTTAGGTTGTTTGCAGGAACATTTTCCCTGTGAATGCACCGGGGGAAGTGCAGCAGCTCAGCCCACACTCACTCTTTCTAAATGACTGACAGAAGCAACACAAGTGGCTCAAATACTGGTACTTGTAGTCTATATTGATGTTCTTCAGGACAACTCCATTTTCTTCATCTGGGAATCCATCACGTGGATGTAGCAGACCAGTTGATGGTTGTAGCAGACCATGGGTGAATGTTCCTGAATAATGTTTATTATTTGGTTTATTTATTGGCAGCTTTAGAGCAAAGTTTGTGAGACACCAACATGCATGCAGGCGCAAATGTCACTTCCTTGGCTGGGAAGGATGTTGATAATAGATGTTTCGGGCAGCAAAGTGGAGCTCTGGGGTGCTTGGGAAGGGGTCACCTGTAGAAAGGATTCACTGGGGAGAAGATAGCAGCTAGCATCAAACAACTATTTTTTTTTCCAGGCTAAAAATGTAAAAGCAACAACAGTGAGTGCAAAGAGGATCTCCTGTCACTCACTGGTACCAAGGAAGGTGTCTTCAGTTTATCCTCTTGTTTGGGAGAACACTGCAATTCTGTTAGTCAGGCCGTTAGAATATGTCAGGAATGACTGTAAGAGCTTCCTGAGGGAGTAAAAAATAGCATTATTTCACTCAAATGGCTGCATTGCTCTGGATTGTGTTGTCTTTTGAACATGAAGAGTTGTGAGGCACAGAGGGACAGGGTGGAGGATTCTGCTGACATTGAGTATAAAGCCCGTGGGCACTGGATGCTGTTTTCTCTGCATGCCTTCACTCCACAGGTATGTGTACCCACTGGGTGAAATACCCATTTTCTTTCAGAGATTTCTAGCTTCATCATAGTATTACATTTTGTCCTACTGATTAGCACAGCACTTCTGATAGTCCTAAGTGAGAACCTGACTTGCTGTGCAGGTTCATAACATGGGAGAAGATATACTGATTTATCCCATGTGATCACTAGGGAAAATTTTTTTTATTCCTCTGCATTTTTCTCTAGGGAAGTTGCAGAGTGTTCATATACTTTTAAAAAGCTGATTTACTTTTGACTGTTTGTTCTTGTGCTTAACTTCAATCAGAATTTGAAAAAAATTGGTTTTCTTGGTTTTGATGAAAAAACTTTGTATGAAAAATTTCCCAACTGCCATCCACCACCACCATCTTGAACAGTGCTGTTTACCTGTTGGCTTCTCTTTCTAGTCAGTTTTAAATCCTTATTGTAGTGTTAAGATTCTGCCATTACACTTGATAGTTAAAAAAATCCAAGCTTCTAGACAGTTAATTGCACAAAGTTTAAACTGATGCAAACCTTTTACTCTTCAGCTAACATTTGTATATACTGTGGTTGGCCTATGAGGTGCAAATTCAGAGCTATTGGGCAGGAAATTCCTTCATTACTCTGATTTTTGTGTAGGTAAAATACTTCTGGTATATTGCCAACTGTTTTTTTTCCAGGGACATTTCTATTTAATGCACCGTACTGCTTAATCCTGCTGCAGGAGTTACGAATCCCTGTGTGCTGTAACAGTTTCTTTTGAAAGCAAAGCTTAGTTATACTTTCCAGAATAGTGAAATGGCCAGGTATTATTAGGGTATTTTCCAAGGATTTTGAAGATGGTAAAAAAAATTTCTGTCATTCACCCAAGTGCTCATTGCTGAAATTTAGCTGGGGCACTTGATGGAAGTGTGGAGGCAACCCAAAAGCCTGGACTTGATTTACTTTTTCCATTTCCGAAGTGAGTGGGAATCAGTGGAGGAGAACTTTCAGGCAACGTTGATAATTGGCAATCTGATGGACAGATTTTGCCATTTTTATCTACCCTTTATACAGTCAAAATGCGTCTCTCATCAGTCTTAGCAGAATCCCAAACTCTCAGTAATGATTCCACCTTGCACCGTCCAGTGCTCGCTGTCCCACTGGACATCAAATACAGAATATATTGTTCAGCAGTGAGTTAAACTGGGTCTGGGAAGGTTGCTTGTTCCTCATCTTCTATTTTTGTCATCTGCAGAAGAGCACATTTTAGGAGAGGTGGTGGGGTAGGAGGATTCAATATCCAAGAAGTTCTTGCAGCGTATTTGGGAGAGAGTGGTCTCCATTCTTCTCTGCTGCCTGTGTAGGATCCTGAGCCTGGCAGGTGTAAATAGCAGCTCTGGGTCAGTGCAACCAGGAGGAGCTAGAATACAATCCAGTGTTGGATGCATAGCTGCAATTCATATCCCATTTAGGTCACATATACGATAACACCGTGTATGCATAGAGATGCTACAGATCACATAGTCTACTGCAGCTTTTCCCAACCACAGAAATGGCTGCACAGATTTTAGCTCCTGGGAGTAACTGTGGTAGTTTAACTTGGCTGCCAGCCAAACAAGCCACAGCCAATTGCACCCCACCCAGGGATTTGGGGAGAGAATTGGAGGGGTAAAGGTAATGAAACTGGTAGGTTGAGATAAGAACAATTTAATAATTGGAGTAAAATAAAATTAAAATAGTAATTATAAGAATAATGATAACTGTGTGTATGTATATATATATAAAGAGAGAGAGAGAGAGAGTGATGTGCAGTACAATTGCTCACCACTCACTGATAACAATCCTGAAGGAGCGAAAAAGAACCCTGAAACTGAAATAGCAATCCTGGAGAAGTGAGCCTGAACAATTCCCAAGAGAATCCCCCCCCTTTTCTGGTCAGCCACAGTTAATATACTGAACATGACATAATATGATATGGAATATCTCATTGGCATATCCAAGTGTCAAGTTTGCGTTTTGCTAGTTACTATGCCCCACCCACCCCAGCTCAGTCCTTTACACTTACAAACTACCCAAACACAGTGTCCTTGTACCTTATCAACATTTCTTCTAATAGCAAATCCCACACTGAAACCAAACCACAGTGCTTTCTAGCTTCTAAGAAAAAAATTAACTCCATCCTAGCAAAACCAGGACAATATAATTTATGCCTCTGGTTAAAACAAATCTGGTAAGAAAACCCTTAATTAAAATAGGCAGAGGTGGCAGAGTGCTTTTTGCTTTTTCTTGTGCTTTTTGCAAAAGACCATATTTCACAAAATTCAAAATTCTGAAGCCAAGAAACCAAACATCAGGGCAAGCAGCACCCAATGATCAGGGAGAAATAGCTCAATACACCTGTAGAATAGCATATTTTGGTTCAACTTGCTTTTACTGACCAAAAGCTTCTGCTTACACCTGCCTGAGAGTCTGTCAGTCTGTGCCACAGATGAAACACTGTCCACCACAGCCTCTCTGTTGTGTGCGTATATTCATCCTGTGAATATATCCTACTTGTCAACCCACAAACCACACTCATCTAACACCTCATGTGCATCCAGGTGCCCAGGCAGGGGGGTCTTCTGTCCCAAAAGAGATATGATGGTCTCCACTCTGTTATGATCAGAGTTGGGCTGACTTCCCTTCTAGGAATCCTTCTGTCTTTCAATAAAACTGGTTCAATTTGGGAAAGCTGCTGAGTGCCAGTAGGAGTTTTCCATTGGATTTGCTGGGCTGTGCAGGGGAGGAGTGGCAGGAAGGGGAAAACACAGGATTATGAGTTTGTAAATCCTAGTTTTTAAAAGCTTGACTTTTTTATAACTTGCTATTGCAGAAGGACACATGATGCTGGATGATAATTTAAAGTTGAAACTTCTTATAATGGAGTAAAGGTGAAACTTTAGTTTTTGATGACAGGCAGGAAAGTGCATGTGAACTACAACCTGGTAGGAGTGAGATTTCACATCATCCCACCCCATCCTTCAGCTGTCCATCCTGCCGAGCTCATGCTGTGCTTGACTTGACAGCCTCCCCTTTGGATTAAGTGCAGCCCAAAATACTAAAGGACCCTAAGAGTAAAGCAGGTATTTACAGAAGCTGCTTTGTGTATTTGAGTGTTTTACAACAGACATACTGTTTGCAAAACATTTTTGCTGTCTTTCACGTTCTTCTTTTCTCCTCTAACCAGAAGTACCCTGCCCTCCTAGGTGGTGATGGTAAAGGGTTTAATTTCCTGATAGAAATACACCACGTAGCAGTGTTCAGACATGACTGTGACACAGTGATGTACCCAGTCGGCCTCCTGCTCATTCGTAGGTAGGTGTTGGCATCCCTGTGACTCTGAATTAAAATAAACTATCAGCCAGCACTTGTTTGTTAGTTATGGCAGGGCAATTAAGGTACTAATTGGAAAAGGGGTGCATAAACTTGACTGGCATGAGTAGGAAATGCCCGAGGAAGCTGACAATCCATCTCTACTATGTTCCTCAGAAATTCTAATTAGAGATAACAGTTGGGTTCTTTTAATTTTCTTCCATGTGCACTCCAAGCAACATGAAACCAATTAACTTTCTTATTGCATCGATACATTACTTTATGTACAGAATGTAGTGATAGAAGACATTTCCATTTGAATTCTTGCCTGTTGGCCTTTAATAGAAAATCAGATAGTTGCAGTTTATTAAGACTATTAGAGAGTATATAGGAACACAAACTTTTATCTTTTTTCTACCAGCAAGGAAATCCTAGACCTTGCTACTTCTAGAAACTTCTTTGTACAGTGCTTGTGAGTTCTCAGCAATTTTCTAAAACCTGATAAGGGTGCACATTAATTAAGCTTAGATGAAGGAAACATCTTTGCAGTTAATCTCTGCAGTCCAACTGCTATTCTGTACATAAAGTTCTCCTTGGCTAAGAGTAGGTATTTAACCAGGATTTTGTTTTGGGGCAAGGAAACATGCAAGCTTAAGTCTGAGCACTGTGCACATTCATACAAAGGATAAGCTTTAGCTAAAAAGAAGTATTTTGATACAGCTTGGGATGATTAATAGATTTAGCTTTTCCCTTTTTTTTTTTTCTTTTCTTTTTTTTTTTTTTTCTCTTTAGGTAGGACTTATTTCTCAGGGAAAGTTATATAAAGCTGTAAGCTACAGTCTTATGGTGATTCTAATTACTTGGTTAGGTGTTGCCCTAATGAAGAGAAATGCTGAATTAAATCTGGTAGGGGGTTGGGAGGAGGCAGCCACAGATCTGTCTCAAGACATTTACTTCAAGCCAGACTTCCATTTACCTTCTTTATCAGTTCTTCCTTCATGGCTTGTAAATCAAGAAGAACGAACATCATGACTTCTGAGAAACAGTGTCTGTATTTGGGACACTCAGTAAAGGGTGAAAATTCTCAGTCTGAAGTACCTGGCACTGTCTAGGTGTAGCTTTATGGTGTTACAGACCCTCAACCAACCCCTATCATCACCTCCTGTGATGCTACCTGTATTCCATGATGGAGAAGAAGGAGGAGGCTGTCTGCTCCTGATGTAGGACCCTCCTCAGTCTTCACTACAGCTCTGTCCAGCTCTGCTGGAGACCCAGCTCTCTGTTCAGACAGGTGCAGTTGACTGGTAAACCAGTTTCTTTATTGCTCAGTAAAGCAATCCAGGGAACCTGCACTTTGTTTTCCTCGTAAACTGTGCTGAGGTCCTTGGCAGAGGTTTAATTCTCATTATTTGCAGCAGCATGGTCCAAACTTGCAAGTGCTAGATTTGGGGAGTGTGACCCCATTCCTATGATCTCCCTCTCCAGGGATGTAACCTTCTTTGCCTTATGGAAAATCAATCATTTTCATCTCCTCTCCCATCTCCCCTGCCCCTCCAGCAGCCATTGCAACCACTCTCTGGTACCTGTCTCATACCTGAGGATGAGGAAAGTGGGGCAGGGTGGGATGGCTGCTGCTACCTAACGCACAGTTGTGGTGGTTTCACTTGGCTAGCAAACATAACTGCTCGCTCACTCTCCCCCCCCCAACCCCACAGGGGACAGGGGAGAGATTTGGGGGACGATGATAAGGAGACTTGTAGGTTGAGGTAAGAACAGTTTAATAATTAAAATAAAATAAAACTTAAAATAATAATAATAATATAAAATGCAAATGAGTGCTACACATTGCAACTCTGACCACCTGCTGCCCAAGCCTGGCTTGTTCTTGGATAATGATCCTGGAGGAGCAACAATCCCAAAACTGAAACTACAAGCCCAGAAGAGCGAGAGCCGGAGAGAGGGAGGCAGAACCCCCACAAGAAAGAGACCCTCATTAATATACTGAGCATGATATAATATGATATGGAATATCCCATTGTCATATCCAAATTCCAATTTAGTTTATTAATTTAAATATTCCTCAACCCCCTAGATCTTGTACTTGTAGATTAACAAAACACAAAGTCCTTCACTTCCAGTGACATAAATGAAAACACTGGTATGTTATCAGCATTTCTCTCATAATAAATCCCACCTGAAACCAAAACACAGCACTGTTCTAGCTCCTAAAAAGAAACCCAGCTCTGTCCCAGCTGAAAACCAGGACAGCAGTGCAGGGATGTTGCTGCTGGACACGTGGGTGTTTAAAAAGCAGAGAGATCCGTGTTGAGTCTGTGCAGGCTCAGGAAAGGGGTGGTAGGACCATCAAGCTGCTGTAAGAACTGTGCCCCATCTCTGCTGGGGACAAGGCAGCAGGTCAGTCAGTAGGTTGGCTCATGGACCAGGAATCAACCTGGAATTTATCAGCATTCAGAGGGATTTTGAATAGTTGGAATCAACCTTTCTGGGAGTGCAGAATGACGTTAATTAGCATGGCTGAAGTGCCTGTAGGCACTGCCCTCCTTAGGTTCCCAGGAGTCTGTTTTACTGGAGGAGTACTTGTCCCTTTCTCCTGCCACTAAATACCCGTGTATCACAATTAATCTGTTTCCAGTGTGTTGGTTACTGGGGGGAATGCTGAGTCTCCACATTTTTTTTTTTTTTTCTAAAGATGGGAACCATCCTTTGGCTAGTTCTGCCAGATGCATTTGAAGACATCCCACCTCACTGCATTTCAGAGGGGATTGAACACTTTCTGCTTAGCCATCTCCTCCTGGTGAACTGGGAGAGAAAACATCGGCTGCATTATGCAGATTGTCATAACAATATTGAGAGCTGTAGGTTTTTTTTTTTTTTTTTTTTGGTAAGAAGCCAAGAGAGTTACAAGAAGTGGCAAAAACTCTTTTAAACCAGATTGGATTTAACATTAAGGAAATAACCTCGGAAGTAACATCTCAGGAAGCTGAGCTTAATGGCTTACTTGTTCATATTTATTGCTGTTCTCTAACCTGTGGGGTGATGAGAAGTAGACTTCCCGACTGCAGATACACTTTACTGCAATACTTTCTGTAAAGTATGATTTGCGTATGCACAGCGTTGCTCTGTGGTGCAAGAAATAGTTTTGTGCTACTGAGCACTATGAGATGAGCTAGAGGGAGCTCTTTGTCCAAGATAGATGTCCTTTCAGCCCTGCTTTTCCTCTTCATTAAACAGTAATTTTAATACCACCAACCTGTCACGACTGTTGTTTTCCAAGCTCATTTTCAAATGACATTTAAAGATTTGGAATAGGTTTTCTGTGTAAGAAGCTGCTTTTTGCTGAGTTTGTTTACCTGTCTGATCTTCAGAAAAACGTTTGGTCAACCTGATAGGTGACCAGCTTCCCTTGAGATGAGTTCCTGCTAAGGTGGAAAAGCAAATAACTCACTGTTTAAAAAAAAAATCCTCTTTAATATCTGAAGTTAGTAGAGCTGTATGTCAGTGGTGTTTTCCAGTGAGAAGCACATCATGCTTATGTGCTTGCTCCTTAACAGCCTGATCCAAAGCTTTTCACTGTCTGTGGGATGACACTCACTGACTTCGTTTGACCCCAATTATTTCCTACTGGGGTTGTGGCTTCACACAGGAAGGTTTCTGTGTCTCTTCTTTAAAAGTTTGTGAAGACTCTGTAGGTTTTCTCTTATAACGGCATCTCCCTCCTCTCATGTTTGGATTTGGTGCAAAGGTTTTCGTGCTCTCTTAATCTTGAATTAGCACTTCTCTGTGTTCAGATCATCTTACAACTATTAATCAAATAAAGCCTAAGATGTCACACAAGCCCAGCAACACTGGTGGTCCCATTTCACAGGTGGAGGAACTGAGGTGCAGCATGAGCCAACAGCATACGTCAAGACACACCGGATTTCTGTGGCAAAGCCACTGAGCCCCCAAACCTTCCTCTTTCTCTGGCTGTACTGTGTGGTTTGGATTACAGCGCTTGCAGGCTTTTAGATGTTTGCACAGGTGTCAAGAATGCAACACGTGACCCTTGTCCTCTCTGGGCAAGACTTTTGCTGTGTTATTTCTCAATATTAGAACCTCCATGAAATTCAATGTGCCAAAGACAAAAGAAGCAGTGGTTTCACTTGCTGGCAGCCAAACACAGCCGCTTGCTCACTCTCCCCCCAGTAGGGAACAGGGGAAAGAATTGGAGGGGTAAGAAGGGTAAGGAGACTTGTAGGTTGAGATAAGAACAATTTAATAATAGAAATAAAATAAAAATAAAAATAATAACTATATTAAAATAATAATGATGATAAAAATATGCAAATGAGTGATACGCAGTGCGATTGCTCACCGTCTACTGACCAAGCCCAGCCTGTTCTCAGACAACAATCCCAGAGGAGCGACAATCCTGAAACTGCAACCCTGGGAGTGAGAGCCCAGCCCAGAGAGAGACCCTCATTAATATACTGAACATGTCATTATATGATATGGAATATCCCACTGGCATATCTAAATGCCAATCTAGTTTACTACTTTTACTATTCCTTACCCCTCCTAGACTTTGCACCTGCAGATTAGCAAACCACAAAGTCCTTTGACTTCTAGTGACAACTGAAAACATTGGTATGTTATCAATGTTCTTCTCATAACAAATCCCATGTTGAAACCAAAACACAGTGTTATTCTAGCTACGAGAAAAGAAACCTAGCTCTGTCCCAGGTGAAAACCAGGACTCTGCCCCATATCTCAAAATCCAGTTTGTTGAACTAGGGCAATGGTGAGATGTCTTAGATGTGTGTGATGGATTTGTATCTGTACATCTTTTACAGCAAGCTGGTAACTTCATCCAAAAATACGATGTCTTAAAAGCAGAATATTGGCATTTGTAATTCAAGGCTGCAGGTTACATTTTTTGTGTGTGGAGATAATGGGTATCAAGTCTAAAAGCCTCCCACAGAAAAGCAGCACTAAAGCCAAGTGGAGCATGGAGAACTTTTCAGTGCAGATGAAATCAATGACTCTTTCAGCTCCAGCTGCCACACGTGATGTCCCAGCCAGGTCTGTCTGTTCAGGAAGCCAGTGATGCTGGCAGGATTTTCATAGCCAGACGGTCAGGTCAAGTACCTGATTTTGCAAAGGGTCAGGAAGAACTGCCTGTGTAAATCCACCATTGCTATGAACCTCCCTTCTCAGTGAACAATTTGTTCTGGGCAGGACAAAACATCATTTCCATGTTTCCAACATTTCCATGTTTCTGTTTCAAAATAAATATATTCAGGGTGAAAAATGTTTATTTAAACACAAAAAAAGGCAAATAAATTAAAAATAACAAAATGAAATACTTTAGAGCCCTTCAAAACTACCTTATTTTCCTCCTGAAAATGATTCAAATGAACTCATGAAAAATTTTAGTCCCACAGTTTTCTGTTGTTAAGAAGGGAGTTTTCTGGAAAATTTTGCCTAGCTCCAGGCCTCCGCCCAGAATTACATGGTGCAGTAGCACCCTGGCTGAGCTCCAGCTTGAAGGGGGAAAGCTGCACCTCAGCTGTGAAAATCAAAATCACAGTTTGCAATATGGCTTCTGAACAACCTGGAGAGGCAAGGTGTGGTTTGCCCTTTCCTGTCCCTCAGGTGACTTTTGCAGGACCTGCTTTCTAGATGTTCTTTAGGAACATCAATCCAACAGTTTGGTCTGTGGAGGAGCACAGATGAAAACAAAATTTTCTTCCTTATCTGCAAAGAAGCTTCAATAGGCAGCTGTTGCTGAAGTCACTTCCAATCTTGTCTTGCAGAAAGATGCTGCCAGTTAACAGGTACTGGCTTTCACTTCTCCCCATTATGGTCACAGCTGCCAGGACCTAGGACTGGTCCCACTGGGGAAACTGGACACAGAGTCTGTGAAGTGATATGTGAGGGAGAGTGAAGAGCTGGAGGGATGCTTTTTCCAATGGATCTTCTCATTCCAGACTGGGGATCCTGGACTTGGCAATGATTTTCTCTTTTGTTTGTTGCTGTCGAGTCTGTTTTGTTTGTGAGGAGCTGCCCAGGGATAGCTTCTCACCATGTGCTTGTGCAGGGCTCTGTGTTTCTGTGGTATGAGAAATGGTAGCAGCAGTCAGGATGCTGCTCAGGTTGTCTGGGTAGCAGGACCCATATGAAACTCTTCTGTAGCAGAGAGAGGCTTTCACAACATTCATCATACTGCATCTGTGGACCATACATATAAGCAGAGATGTACAGGGGACAGGCGAAGAAAGGTACAGTCCGCCTTGATCAGCACCAGCAGCTGAAGCACATTCCCACATGACCTGATAAGGACACAGCTATGTAGCTGTGAGGTCCTTCTGCTTATATCATGATGCATCTGGCCCTGTGGAAAGGTCAGGGGATTCCCAGTAATGGTATAATTGTCTTCTGGATGGTGAAACATTGAAACTGCTCCACAGCCCAAGACTTAATCTCTTTAAAAATACCAGGCTTGGGACATCTGACATTAAAAAAAGCCTTGGCTGAAAAGTTCCTGCCAGGTTAATGTTTTCAGGCCAGGATAAAAGTCTGTTGAATTGTTTGTCTGTGATATAAATAGTGTATTATACATATATATGGTGTAAATAACTTATTTTTGGGAAAACTTTTTGAATGCAGTTGTTCAGAGATATAAGCCAACTGGTATAGGCTGGAAGTCTTGGAGCTGCCCCAGAGGTTGGACTCCACTGGTTCAATGGAAAACAATTAAAATGATATAAGGATCATTTGCTATCTGGTTTAGATACCAAAGATTTTGTGGCTACAGTGTAAGCGTCTACAAGCAAAGCAGACATCTGAGCTCTCATAGCTGCTGATGATGTAGGAGCAGAGATGTCTGCTTTATGCCGAATGGAATCATTTTCTAAACTGTTGATTGACTATCAACTACATTGGGTCTTAGACACGTGGCTTCCATGTATAGAGCTATAGGTAGTCACTTACTTATAGTTTCATTCACCTGGAGCTGAACCCTACTGTAAAAGAATAGAAAATATGACCTGGAGAGATTAAGAACAACACGGTTACCCAGCTGAAATATGAAAAGACTGAAGAGTAGTAGTACTAGTCTTCAAATACACAGAGGACTGCTACCAAGAATAATTTGTTTTCCAAATCCCTGGAGGATAAGATGAGAAATGATGGATTTTGGTTGCAACAAAGAGGATTTAAGCTTGACATCACAAAAAACTTGGTAATGAAATACTGAATAGATTTTCTGAGAAGGATGTAGAGCTGTCAACGTTGGAGGTATTTGTCAACACATACAGACAAATACCTGTCAGAGGAGGTTGACTTAGATTCCTTCCAGTTCAGTGACTGAAAGATAAGGTCACTTTACTATTGTAATGTAATTGAAAGACAATGTATAAAATACTACACAAATCACAGCTTCATTTAGAGAGACAGTTCCCCACCCTGGAACTGGGGATATCATCAGACTGGGATGCTCCCCATGTGTATGTTACTGACTGTGCTTACCATTTCCTGAGGACAGCACAAAGAGTTACGTCTTTCTGGAGCAATGCAAGGGCACTTTGGTTTTCAAAGGCTTAAGCTACTTACAAAACAGAGTGTAACTCATCTTTAAAGATATGTAGTATGAGCATTTCTGGTAGTATTTTGGCTCCCATCCACCATTTTGAAACTGTAGCCCATCGTGTCATGAGGAAAGAGCTTCTGAAGCTGCAAAAGTCCTATCAAAACTTGTGTGATCTAGAGCACATCACACCATTTGTGCCATGTCCTAAGGCTGAGAATTTGAAATATGCACATAAGAAATGCTTAGATACTGGATTTTCCTGGCAAAAAAATAAGGAGAAATGAAATCTTTGAAGGCATTTGACATCAAGTCATTTAAGCCTTGTGAACTGCTGAAACAGCATGTTTGAGTAGGGTTATCTACTGTAGCTATTATAAATATCCAGCAATATATTACTATGGCTGTGTTATCTCTGACAAGATTAAGTGCATTCCTGTCAGAGAGAATTTTCTGATAAAGATTTCATTGCCTGTTCCCCACATATAAAATGATAAGTGACCCTGATATTTCTCTGCTCCACTTTATCAATAAAAAATGTTCTGGTTGGATTATTTCTGTTTGTCTCCTAATGAAGTGACATTTTGTGATGTGTCAGTCAATCCTGGAATTGAGAAAGACATATCAACTCATATCCACATCCTAAATGTAGGAGATATGTACCACACACTGAAATATGCTGTGCTGTGCTTTTAATCTGCTTTACTCATAAAAGCATAAATCACCAATTAAAAATAATTACTGAGGTGAGGGAATAGATTATTTGATGAACCAGATTGCTCACTGTGAATCATAGCATCGCTTGCCGAAACAGATCTATGATGGTATGGAACTGGAGACATCAAAACTGATTTAGGAAGAGACACTAGCAATGTTAAATCAAAGTTACTGCTTATAGACCAGAATATATGGTCTGCTGGGTAGACATCCTGAGGACCACATAAGGTCCCATGAATATTAAATATTCCATACTGCATGTGAAAAATGCAACAGAAAAGTCCGAAATACACACAGGGACCTGATTTGATGACAGTGGCTGCTGCATCAAAGTCTGCTGTCATGACCTTTTCATCTCCCACTCATCCTAATGCATCTGTTTCCAGGGAACCTCAGCAATGCTGTGATGAACCCTCCACAGTCAATTGGGCCCCGCACAACAAAGGCAGTTGGGATTTCCACCTTGGCACGGGTGAGCTTGCCCAGAATAAAAGTTACCCCTATGCATTTATGTAGGTTGGAGAAACTCGTGATGGCTAAGGTTACTTTCAAGGGCTTTTTGTGAAGTGTGAATCTCATTTTAAGAATATTTTTAGCAATAGGGGTGGCTTGTGGGATGCTAGAAAGAGTCTGTGGCCAAAGAAGTAGGAGCTTAGAATATTTGACCATTCCTGGCTTGGAGTATCAGGGAACTGTTCCAGGTGGTGTCTGGTGGAGATTGCAACCAGAGTTACACCTCTGTCAAGGAGCAGACCAAGGCACATGTTAGTCTCCAAGCATGAGAGAACAAAGGTGGAAGAGCATTTAAGAAAGGCTGAGGCTGGTGAAATTGTATCTGATTTAGAGTGTGGAATTTACTATCTAAACTGAGGCATGGAGCAAAGCAAAGAGCCAAGAAAATGGAACAATGAGCTATGACTAGAGAATTGACACCATGGCATGGATGAATGATTGGTTCCCTTCATCCGAACAAAAACTCATTGATTTTTCTTAGACCACTGGCTCTTCTGGTGGCCTTGGGCTACCTAAGTAGCGAGACCAAAGACCAGGAAAGTTGACGTGATTCTGCAGCAGTTAGTGCCACTGGTTGGAAAAGAGCTGCAGCTGTTTTCATAGGTGACACAGTTTTCATTGCCCATTATGATGTCAAGTGTGTTAAATTTATGATGCAATGTGTTTACTTTAATGTGCAGTGTCTGCATCTCACCAGCCACATATATTTCAATCTTTAATGTAGCCATCTCATTGTGTTATAACACTCTTGCATATTTACTCACAGTCTCCCTGAATGGAGAATTGAATAGGATCTCATGGCATTTTACTAATTAAATAGATTGTGTGTTTTGCTGGCAGTGTGTTGTGAACATTAACTTCTGAAAGCTTTTTCATTTATCATTGTCTCATTCCTTGGCATTATGATTACTGCAATTTTATATGTGATAAGACTTTACAGCAAGTTAGACTGTATGGCAGATATTCCTGCCTGCAGCAATCTGCTCCGCAAGATAGAAGTGTAATGGGATTCATAACTTCACTCACACTCGCTCTTCCTCAGCATTTCCTCCCTCCTCTTGACTGGGGGTTTTATTTGTGTCTCTCCCTGTTCTGTTTGGACTGTGGGGAAGGGAGCAGAGCTCCTTTTTGATTTCCTCCTTTAACCTTGACTGTGAACCACTCTTTCTTATCAGGAAGCTGTTAGGTGGTGTTTCAAAAAGGTCTGGATGCTGGAGGAGTGTAAGGCTGCACATAGGATATGTGTTTTCACAGGTGCTATCAAAAAACCCCTGCCTCTTAGGATGTGGAAGAAGCTACTCCATCCCTAAACCTCCATCTTGGTGTCACTACTGTGGCAGGGCATGAGGCATTAAACCACAGAGCTGAGATCTTGCTCACTCCTGGCACTGAGTGAGTTTTGTGTGGCAGTTTATAAATCCCCGTGCTGGTTTTAGGGTTGGCACTGCTGCTGCAGCGCAGTGGTGTTGGTATCTGTTTGTGCACGTTTTCTACTGTAGAAAAGCCACAGCCATCAGTCTGAGTGGTGTTATTTAGGATGTCTATGTTATAAAAATCTACCACAACTGTACTCCAGTATGAGATGGAAAAAGGATTGATCTTTGGAAAAAGAGATGTATTCTAGTCCTAATTTCAGAAACTACTAGTGGGATTCATTTGGTCCTAAACTTAGAGACAGTTGAACTCTCAGATCAAGGTGGTTGTGTGTGAGCCAAGTACCTGAACTTCCATTTAATCCATGAAGATCCAGTTGGTGGAGCCAGCAGATTGCAGAGAGCTGTTCAACTCTGCATAAATGTAGGGTGAGCTGAATACTCTCCAGATTTCATTAGCTGTTATGGACTGGCTCTCTATGGGATATAACAGGAGCTCTCACATAGACATCTCTGTGTAGACACTGGCAAGATGGACCTGTTGGAGCAGGTCCGGAGGAGGGACACAAAAATGATCAGAGGGATGGAACACCTCTCCTATGAGGAAAGGCTGAGAGAGTTGGGGTTGTTTTGCCTGGAGAAGAGAAGGCTCCAGGGTGACCTTATTGTGGCCTTTCAATACTTGAAGGGGGCCTGTAAGAAAGATGGGGACAGACTTTAGCAGGGCCTGTAGCGATAGGACAAGGGGTGATGGTTTTAAAATAAAAGAGCATAGATTCAGACTAGATATTAGGAAGAAATTTCTTACAATGAGTTGGGTGAAACACTGGAAAAGGTTTCCCAGAGAGGTGGTAGAAACCCCATCCCTGGAAACATTCAAGGTCAGGTAGGACAGGGTGCTGAGCAACTTGATCTAGTTGAAGATGTCCCTGCTCATTGCAGGGGGGGTTGGACTAGGTGACCTTTAAAGGACCCTCCAACCCAAACAATTCTATGATTCTAAGATGTAGAGCCCAGAGGTAACAGTGCTGGATGTCGAAGCTCCTGTCCTAGCAGCAGACTGCAACCATGATACCTGTCCCTTGGGATGGCAAGGACCTTGAAAATTGCCTTCTACAAACACCTGCCCTTCCTCATGTCAGAGAGAGCCCTTCTAGAAATGCTGTTGAGTTGAACCTGGACATGCTTCTTTCTTCCTTGTCAATGCTTCCAAAGGCTGCAGGTTTGTGTATAGCAGATTGCCTCCCACTGAAGCAACAGAGGGTGCACAGCAGTGCACGTGCTGGGCTGCTGTTTCTGCAGGGTTACTGTACCTTGATGCCTGTTCTCAGCTGCATCTCCAGGAGCAATTAGTTTCCTGCTTCCTCCAATCTCATGAAGTACGTCCTTCTTCCTCCTTCTCCTAGTGGCCTCATCTCCTGACAAGATGCCTGTTCATGTACTTATGCATTTTGGAGGCCCTCTAAGTACTCTCATCTTTGACACTTTTTAATGCTTGCTAGGGCCTTCTATTTCTTTGAGGTAAGGGAGCTGCTCTTGTAGGTTATATTTTTTGAATTGATTTTTTCTCAGGCAAAATAAGATCAATCACATCATATGGCTAATAAAATTGATTAAGAACCAATAAAAGCCCAGTGACATACCATCTGGCACGCTGAAGATGAACAACAAGAAAACCAAACCACTGCTCAAATCTGAACCTTCCTTATCACATTAGAGGCTCATTCACACTTCATCATAGCCCAACATTTCATTTCAGCTGCTGAGATTAATGTCAAAGAATACATAATCACACAATAATTATCTGTATCTTTCTATCCAGATGCACTGAGTAGAGTAATCAAAATAAACAGATAAGCCATTTATTCCCCCCTACCATATTCACCAGCACTGTAACAGCAGCAACCAAAACAGGCCTCTGCAGGAACGGGAGATCCTGCTATCAAACAAAAGGCAGCTGGAAAGAGCAGATTTTACAGAGCATCAAAATTATTTAGGAATAGAACCACTGTTAAAGTTCACAAAATTTCAACTTGTAACTCATGGGATCTACTGCTGTTGAGCCATCAATAGGCATTTGAAATTTTCATCTGACCCTACCAAGAAGGATGTTAACGCAGAATATAGTTACAGCTCAGATGCAGATCTGATTTGATAGCACCCTATTGCAGTCAGTGAAGTTGTATCTTGTCATGGGCTGATTTTGGCTTTCAAACTTCAGAAAGAAATTGCAAAAGCCAAGTAGGGATTATTGAAAGTCATAGCACTGAACAGCTGCATCTCTAAGATGAGTGCCCTTTCAAAACTGTTTATGCAAGTATCCTTAGTATGGATTGTGACCCTGATGCACCTTGAAAATATGGGGTATTTTAACAAATATTGACAAACTGTCAGTATAATCATACCAGACAGGGCTGGAGATTTGACTCCATATTTAAATTACAGATTGGTAAAGGCTCCTCTATTACGTCTGTCCATTACTGACTGTTCTTCTAGTAGTGTAGGATATGATGTACCCATCTGCTGAAGTATTGTGAGTTATTCAGTCATCTATCACTGCACGTCCTAATCAGAGTGCCGCTCTGCTCGTGCTATGTTGGTGTAATACATCTGTGCAGAGACACGGGTGGGGATTGCACACCCACACATCTGGCAGATGCACATGCCCCGCGTGTTTGTAGATGTGTATGGAGGTCTGTATGGGCACACGCACGTAGCTGTGTGCTATTATTCTCTTTGGTTTAGATTAGAAGTGTACAGATGTTTATACCATAGCTCAGCCCTCCTGGAGGAGAACAATATATCTCTTGAGAACCAAAGTAATCCTTGGTGTATCTGTCTGCCCTGAGGAATGACCTGATTTGGGACCAGTGGCACTGGGGAGAGTATTACAGCAATTACGACCAGTGATATTAAATGATCATTAAACCACTTATTAAGCCTCACAATCAATGGCATCTTAAACCACGCAAAATGTCTTAAAAAGCTGACTTACCAGGAGATCTTGGTGAGTGGTTATACACAGAGTGTAGCTCAGTGCAGTGCATTTATTAATGATCTAAAGGAAAAGATTAGCTCATTACTAGGTAGGCTTGCAGTTTGGAGCAATAACTGGCACTGGTGAATAATGGTAAGGGAAGGGCAGTTATACACTGTTTTGTAAACTAGAATGATTTAAATAAGAGTAATTTTAATGTAATCAAATGCCAGCATATGTTTCTGAGAAGTGGAGATGTGCACAGTGCTTACAGGATGTGGGGCTGCCTCCTGGAAGGCATTGACTTGGGGAACAAATGGGAGGTCATGGTCAATAAACAGCGTACGATGGTTGTCTGATATCATTGTGGCTAAATTGTGGCTAAAAGAGCTAAACGGGAATCTCAGATGTATAACCAGGGGACAATGGAGTAGAAGGAGGAAAGTGATATTACCACTGTTTGCTGCAATAATGTACCCATTGGTCAGAAATGATCCTGGGGTCTGAATAATGTATTTTTAAAATTACTGAAATGCAGTAATTACTACTAGAAAAACTACAGATATTTATTGTAAATTATCTGAGTTTAGGAAAAATGCTTACTTACAAGAGGATGGTTACTCAGAAATAAAGACGCATCTCACTCACAGGCTGTAATCATCTATGTAGGG
>NW_010296496.1:0-38464 GCF_000700745.2 Antrostomus carolinensis | reverse complement strand
ATGAAATGAGTGGATAAAGGCATAGTGAGATCCCATGCCTGGAACTTCAAGCTGGATAGATTCAGGGTAACAACACAAAGTAACTTTTTACAGGGTAAAAGCTCTGGTAATACTACATCTAAGAGTTTTGTGGATTTTCCATCACTGCTGGATTTCTCTTGGTAAGCTTTACTCAGCTGAAGCAGAAGTTATGCAGGAATTACCAGGTGAAATGTTATGCCCTGTGCTGTGGTGCTGTCATACTCACTGATCACAGTGTTCCCTTCCAGCTTTACAAATCTATGAACCTAAGAAATCCATGACTGAAGGGCAGCTGTGGTGCAGCTACTGCATTCTTAAGTGGAGAAAGCTACCTGGGTCATCTCTTGGGGAGAGAGACTGTGTTGTGCTGGGGAGATGGGCAGAGGTGAGGGCTGACCTTTGGCTTGTTCACAGTGAGAGGAATTGCAAATATATATTCTTTGCGAAAATACATCTTTTCCTGCCAGTCTTGGGAAGCCTGGCTTCTGCAAAGGTCTGCTATAGACAGTACCTGACTCGCTCTGCACTAGGCTTTGAGAGGGGGAACAGAGGGGGGCAGGCATTTTTGCAGGGGAGCGTACACAAGGGTGTAGTGAAGGAAGGCTATTTGGGTGGCCACTGAGTGACCCACCATGTTTCCACCCTATTCAAGCAACTTTTCAGACCAGTATTGCCTATATTTAGCACTGTGCCATCTCCTGCTGGCAATGCTCCTCCTAATGCAGCCTGGGATACCATTTACCTGCTTAGCCACAAGGCACACTGCCATTAAACTGGCTCATGTTCAACTTGGTGTCCATCAAGACCCCCCAGGGACTTTTCTTCCAAGCTGCTTTCCAGTCAGTTGGCCCCCAGCATATACTGGTGCATATTCCTCCCCAGGTGTAGGACTTTGTGCTTGCCTTTGTGTGGTGGTTTGGGTGGATTCACCCTTTCTGCTTGCAGCTTGCAGCCAAACACAGCCTGCTCTATCACCCTCCCCCAACCTCGCCCAGGGAGTAGGGGAGAGAATTGGAAAGAAGGGCAAGGAAACTCACGGGTTGAGGTAAAAACTATTTACTAATTAAAATAAAATGATAATGATAACAACAGTGATAACAGACTATACAAATGAGTGATACACAGTGCTCACCGCCCACTGACCAATTCCCAGCCTGTGCCAGCCAGCGATCCTGGAGCCGAGACGGTCCCGAACCCAAACCCCGGAAGAGTGAACCCAAATGATCCCCGAGAGAATACCCCCATCTTTCGGTCAGCCCTGGTTAATATACTGACATGACGGGATATGATATGGAATATTTCATTGGCACAACCAGATGCCAGGTTTGGGCTTTGCTATTCACTGCGCTTCTCCCTCCCAGTCCCGATGCAGCTGTGAAGCAGACAAACACTGTGGCCTTGAGCTACAGCAGTAACTAAAAACACCAGTACTGTTATCAACGTTCTTCTCATGATAAGTCTGAACTGAAACACTGAAAGTAAAATACAGCTCTTCTAATTACTAAAAAGAAAATTAACTCTATCCTAGCAAAACCAGGACACTTTGTTGGGCTGCATGAAGTTCCTGTTGGCCCATTTCTCCAGTCTATTGAGGTCCATCCGGATCTCAGCACAGCCCTCTGGTGCATCAACTAATCCTCCCAGTTTTATATTGTCTGCAAACTTCCTTACCAGTTATCTAGCTTCAGTAGCCAAGCTGCTGGTGGACATATGTTTCTGAAGGTAAGAGAAGAAGCTACCAAAAAAAAAAAAAGTATACATGTAAGCAAACCATTTTGCCATATGAATCATCTATCAAGATTTTCACCAATGCAAGGAGGGCGTAGGGACACTTCTACAGAGCAGGTTCATGTGACAGCAGCCGCCTTCACTTACACTGATAAGTGGCAATCAGTGGTCCAGGGACACAAGTACTGGAAAGGTCTCACAGTTCCTGTGCTTCATTTTTGCCTGAGCTGTCAAAAATGGCCATGTCTCCTTAACACACTTGCACCTCTCCCTAGTACAAAGCTACACTAGAAGACCATCACTTGATCTATCCCACCCTTAGTCATGTCTACACCTTGTAGCTGATTTCAGTGCAAACATCAGCAAGTTGATGTGGAATTATCTGATGCAAACACGTATCGTTGGCTACTGAATCATGCAGAGATATCAGCTCAGACCCCAAGAGCAATTCACTGCTCTCAGCATAGTGATAAACCCAAGCTGATAACCTCTGCCTCTTAGCAAAATGAGTGTACTTGGAGGTAGAGCTATGCTGTTCTGGAGCCTGTGTGGTCATTGTTCGTTCTGTTCATTGTGGTGCAATGTAGATGCACGCTTAGATTCTCTTCAGACTCACTAAGTCACAGCAGTTCCCAGGAACTGAATGGTGAGTTGTGTTCTCAGCTTGCTGGAAAATTAGGACTGTTATATTGTCACATCAACAATGGGAAAGGCATTTTTACAGGCAAATAATAACACATCAAGTGGTGAGACTGAAAGGTGTAACCAATAAAAAGAATAAAGCAACAGGGATGGAAAATTGCTACAGTGCAGATTAATTGCAGAGCAGTTACAGATGTAAAGCACAACTCAAACAAATCAGGTAGGCAAAAGAGAGCTTGATAGATAAAGAATAAAATGCAAAGTACAGGAACAAAAGCAATTTCAACAGGAAGTTTTATGAGGAATTATTGCCTTGAGATAAAGAATCTGAGGCTGGAAGAAATAGCCAATAATGCAGAAAAGAAAGTAGTTTATTATTTGAAGAGGTTAAGGTTTAGGAGCAACATCTGTGACAGTCCTCTAATATCAGCAGAAATCTGAGTGCCATTATTCCCCTGGGTAATCTGGAGACACCTCTGGGGCTTCTCCAGCCTGCAGAATGAAACCAGCAGTAGCCTTCCCTGTTCATGAAATGGTTGTGGGTCCCTCTCCATAATTCAATAACAGAGGACAGCGAGAATCTCGGAGGTAGAAAATGTCAACCTGAAGGCAGAATGAATTTGATGGATACATACCTTGTGAAACATATTGCCTTGAGCTATCATGGAGCTCACCGCATTGAGACAATGCATTGAAGAAACAGTCATAAGAAGAAAGGCTACATTAGGTTGACAGGTTGACATTACAGCTGTGCCAATCTGGGGTATTGAGCTGGGGTAGGCAGTATGTATCATTTTTTTTCAGCTACTAGGCACGTGGTGTGGCTATCATCTGTTCAATGTAGGTAGCAGCTCCTGCAGCATTCACAGGTAACATTCCTGTCATTGAGAATACTTGACAAGTCCCACTATAAGACTGTCATACTAAGTTGACATAACTTTTCCAAACATTAATAGTTAGAAACTTTCTTGGATGGATAGTTCAAGGAGGATGGGATTGGTGATTTTTGTCTTCCTCAGCTCAGGCACGGGCATATGATAAAAGGCTTGTTTTGAGTCCCCTTGGGGCAGCCAAGGCCAGTTGCCTTCAGCCATTGGCATATTACTGGTGTGTTAATTTTCAGCATTGCTGTGAAGAGTTCCAGCACACAGTTTCAGATGTTGTGTGGGCAGGATTTGTGTTTCCAGTGAAAGAAGAATTTGATGTCTTTCCTTCCTGGTGACTAATCCAAAGGATTGAAACTTTTCACGTATACTGAAGCCTGATCCAAAACCCACTCAGCCAATGGCAGTCTTCTGATGAAAAGCATTTTATGGAAGGTGCTTGAAAACCTCCTAAAGAACATCGGTGTCTTGCAGACTTCATGCTGCCCTAGGCTAGATGAAGGTCTCTGGACAGCTTACCCAACTCCATCTCTTCATGTGTAAATGACTGCTTTATGTACAGAAGAGCTCTCAAAAAAAAAAAAAAGAAAAAAAATTCCCATTTATACCTTTTTGTTTTGTTAACTTATCCATGTAATATGAGGAAAACTGTGCTGACTATCAGTCTGAAGGGGGGTGAAATAGTTTCTACTGTAAACTTTACTGAATGAACAATTCATAAGAGCATGAGAACAACCATAGGAGGTCAGATCAAAAGTTTATCCAAGCCTATGTTTGGCACAGCCAATAAAGGTTGCATAGAGAAAATGTAGAACAAAAGAGGAAGCAGACAATGTATCCTCTCTACCACCAGCACTCTATGGTTTGCTTGCATGTATACTTTTTTTTTTTTGGCAGTTTCTTCTCTTACCTTCAGAAACACAGATCATGGTGCTGAAGTCAGTAGCCATACTCTAGATTTATATGAAAAAGTCTGATGGTGTCATCAGGCTGAGGGCAGTAATGCAAGTCATCCCTAGGCAGACGTGCCACACTGATAAAAATCCTTTTCTGCAGGAAGGGTCCAGACCGGGAGGTCTTCAGTGGTTGGATTTAGATACAATTAAAGACTGGATAGGATTGACTGTCTCTCTGGAAATTGAGATACTGATTCAACATTCTGTAAGTGTGAATACAGTCTTGTTTGACCTACCAGGGATTATATTTCTCTAATAAATAAACTTTGGCAGTGAATACCCTCAAATAGCTGTCAAAAATGCACATTGGTGTTTCAACAAAAATCAGAAGCCTCGATGATGTAACAAAGCTGATGTACAAAAGTAAATGAAATTTTTGTCACTGGATGCTTGAAGTTCAGCTAATCAGTTCATTAAAGCCAAGAACATTTATTCTTTTCATTACCGACTTCAGTCATATCATAACAGTAAATACAATAAGACTTGCTATAAATTGTGCTGGTCGTGTATGGTCAGATTATTTGTGGGAATGATTGCTACGTGGTCTAGAATTACATTGCGTTAGGTTATTGGATTACATATCATTTTTTTTTTAATATCATTTTGTTTAAATGCAAATGCGAAAATAAATGATAGCTTCTGCTTTAGGGCTGTGGATTAGTTATTCAAGATGATCTTACTATTAACTGTGCAGGGAAGATAAATCGGTTAAAGGAAAAACTTGACATCTTATCAATTTTTTCTATATAGAGGCTTTAGTGGGAAAAAAATGCTTGTTGCAGCAGGTTCCTTTTAGTTCCTTAATCATGTGTTAAGTAAGTCTGTATGAGGAGTTTAATATAGAACTAAAAAGTGCTCGGACCTAATGAAACCGCATTGGTCAGTGGCACAGCGGCAGCAGCAGTACAAGGCTTCTAACAGTAGGAACAGCCCAAACAAGTCACATTGGCCTTTCTCCTTCCCAAAACCAAATTTGCCAAAGCATTTATGGAGCCTGATAGTGTCAAAGTCAGGTGCCAGAGATTCAGAAGAAAGGTGGATAAGTGCTGTGTCCTTCCATGAAGGGAGGAACACACAGTTGTGCACCAGTCCCAGAGATTAGTGGCATTTTACAAATGCACAAAAATTGTAAGAGCAAATTGGGGAGATTGGAAAATGGAACAGAGAAAAACGAAAGGAGAGTCAGTTTGGAGAACAAAAACCTGGCACAAAACCCAGATTCAGTGGAGGAACAAAGCATACAAGGAATAGTAGGCAGGGGTTGGAGTGAGGGCATGGGTGTTGTGGCAGGGAGCCATGGGATGAGAAGGCTTTGCCTACACTCTGCTCAAGCTGGTGTGCCTTGAATTTTCTGATCTCCCTGAGCAGGTCATAACTGGAACACGCTGATGGACTGGATAGAATTCAAGCACAGATAATAATAAGGGCTGTACAGCAGGATTTATGAAGAAAAGTTAAGCACCAAATGTGCACAGTTTGTCTCTGTGACAGCCTGATATTAGAGCAGTGTAAATACAGAGGGAAAGGAAGAGGTGTCATTTAAGATAATAGAAGAATGCTATGAGCAAGGGCTTTCCCTGGTCCTTACTTCAAGGAAGCCTGCATATTAATGAAGACTAAACTTAACCCCTTCTGCATACTTGGCTGCTGCTGAGATCCCCCTCACCACAACTCCTCAGTCTGCGCCCTATCCCTCCTCCCTAGAGGGAAATAACTCTCAATCACATCCAGGTGGGATGAAAAGGGAGTCCCTCCCTCTCCTAGGAGTCAGGAAAACTCCCTTCCCATTTCTTCAGAGGCTCAGTATAAATCCCCTTAGTCAATGTAATGCTGTACACAATCCCTGCTCTCCTATAGCCCGTAGCTCAGGTTATGTTTGAGTTGTAGCTATTGAGGTTGTTTTCTCCAGTTACCTGAATGCTCCAATCATGTACTGCTCCTTGAAGCGATGGCACATAAATGTCTGGGTACACTTGGCTCTGAGGAATGACTTAACTAGTGAAATGGGTCACAAAGTCACCAACCAAACTTCAGGGAAGGCTCTGGAGACCATCAAGTAGAATGTAAAACTTGTCCACCAGAACAGGACTGTCCTTTGTGCGGGAGCTCTGCTTCCTCTCCCTGTCTGCAGCTCTTTTTCCAAACCTTGTTGTTTCCTTGCTCAAGGATAGCAGCTGCATGAAAGCTCCTACAGCTCAGAACAAGGCAACTAGTGCTCAGCTATCATGAAAGCATCCACAAGTAGTAATTTCCCATTATTTCTTAGATTGCATTTTAATTATTGACAGGCAGACAGCCAGCATTGGATGGTGATGAATGCTGAGAGCCAGAATGCCCAAAGGCATTCTGTAGTAGGGGGTTAAATTTTGTTAATGATCTGAATTCCTGCCAAACTCACTGTCACATATCACGAGTGACACTAACTATACTTGGAGGCTATTTCAGTTAAGTGCTTGCACTTTATTTACATGAGACATTTTGTATACTGCAGCTCTGAAAATACACAGAGAAGGGCACAGAGAAGACATAAGGATGGGTCAGTACTTCAGAATGGCTAACCTATTTCCTTCCCCACAATCTGGAGTTATTTTTCTGCAGCAGTGGAATAAATTAGCTCTTATATTGTCATAGTTATTTAAGAAAACTCCCTCTCTCCACTGCTGCCTGTCCTTCTGCCTCCCATTCCACGAGATTTTTGCTAGGGAGTTTGGAAATTTTTGTACAAGAGAAATGTTAAAATTTTTGAGTCCCTTTCTTAAGTGCTAATGTGTCTGTTTTATTTTTCTTTAGTGCTCTAGCTGAAGTAGTCACACAGACAGTTTAGTTTCATTACTTTTTGTGACCTTCAACTTCCTTTCTGGTTACCAAATCCATCTCCTCTTACCCTACCCCTTAACCCCATAGGGTTGCAGCCCTGCACATCTGCATCCCTTTCCCCTGGTACATTAAATTCAGAGATCCAGTTATCCATTTAAAATTCATTTTCATCCTTCCATTCCCCACTTCTGGAAAACCATCTTTCTTGCACCACTCAGGGGTTTCCACCAAACCTTTATGCTACCCAACCTTCCCAGAACTCTTGGTAGACTCTTGTGGCTCTCATGCCAAAGATGGCACTGGTGCTGGTGCCACCAAAGGGGATGGTACAGTTACCACAAATTTCTTGGCCATAAGGAGGTTTTCCACAGGACTTCAGTTTTTCCCACCTCTTATATGACAGAGCATCCAAAATAGGTGAAAATAGCACTGACAATATGTTCAGCAAGTGACCTAAATGCACAATGGTATTGCAACAGGTGATGATGCTGACAGGATGGTCATTTCAGGTCATCATTCTTGTGCCCAAGACTGTTGGAGCTGGTTGGCAGAGGGAATCGGGACTGAATTGTTTGTCAGTCCCATTCAGTGCCAGCCTTGCATCTGGGCATCTTGCCTGGCTCCTGCTCTTTTCTTGGGCAGTGGACGCCTTTGCAATACTTTGCAAGGTGATTGCTTGGGGATTGAAAAATATCTAAACTACATGCTTACTGCTTATATGCACACAGATTGATTACAAAACTAAAACTCTTAAGTGGGATTTAGGACTGAGAACTGTGAGATAAAAAGTTGTGTGACTTCTTACTTTAAATCAAGAAAGCAATCATCTATCAAGGCAATCTATTTTCCCTCTTCTATCTTCCAAGAAAAATGTATGACTTAAAAATTTATCGAAGTTAACATGAGCAGATAATTTCAAAGAAAATATTCACCACCCCTCAAGAAATCCTTTTCATTCAAATTTGGCTGGCCACCAAGTGTCTTGCAGAAAGGCTAGTACTGCCTTTTTAAATTGTCCCTCCAGTCATCCACCGCTATGTATTCTCAGTCTCTGTCTTTTGACCCTGTCCCTGGGTTTCTTTGGCCTCTGGGTCTCTGAGTGGCTGCACCACCTGCACACTTGATGGATCTTCTTTTACTTCCACTCTCCTCGTCTTCAGTGGTGTCTACCACAAAGCACATGTCCCGAATGGATCAGATGAACCATGTCCATTATGTAAAGACACCAGAGTGATGAGCTCAACTTTAAAGATTTTCACTGTAGACATCTGTGCTTTGTGTTTAGCTCTCTACCTTACCTAGTTCCTTATCCTGGTAACAGACTCCCAGTAAAGTAAAATAATGCTTACTAAAACTTACACTTGAAAAAGTAATTTGCTTGGGCTATTGATTTAATTAACTTGAGTCCATTTGTTTAAGGACTGTTTGTGTTTTAAATGCATAGCACAGAACCTACAGAAGAATGTTCCTCACTGCAGTTAAGTGCTATATACCTTGCCACAGTGAAGTAATGTTTGGTGAAGTAGTTTCCCTTTGCGTGTGCCCTGTTGATGATCTAAGGGTGGAGGGCTAAAATAATTAATCAATGACCTTGGGCCTGGTTCAAAACTAGGCTGATGTCTTTCCACTGGGAGGCCTTTGTGTGCTTGGTTTAACAGAATTTATGTTTCAGCAGGGAGAGTTGGCAACTTTACATGAATGGGGATTTTGTCTGAAATTGACTGGCTTTCCTTGTCATTTCAACAAAATAAAAAAAGGCCTTTAAAATACCGTGAAACCTTTCGGGCTTTTCAAGGCTGATGCCTATTCTACCAACTCTTTCTCTTTTTTGGTTAGCTTTACTCAGCTGTATTATTTTGTAATGCCAGTACCACTTCATTAGCTATGAGTCATAGAATTCATCACATCTGTTTGAGTAAGTGTTCCGGAAGACCTCATCTGTGAAAGGTCTTTAGGTGAGAGGTGGAAAGGTCCTTCCATTTTGCCATTTTTAAAGAGGAATTGCACTTTCCTACTTTGTTTAGTGCTGGGAAACATTTTTCAGGTGGAAGAAGCAGCAAGTAGATAAAGGTAATTTTAGGAAACTTAACTCTTTAGTACAAGAATATATAGACAGATTGCCTTGGCTCTGTGGTTGCTAATAAGGGATAGATGAGATGTCAGATATCTCATTTTCTCTGTGTCTGTTTTTAAGGCTGAGATACGGAGAGTGCTACTTTCAGCAGTGGCATTCTTTATTCCTGTCACTCACTTTGTACTGAGAGTCAGTGGTGTTCTGTAGGAGTATCTCTCAAAACAATACCGATTACAAATAATATTTCTGTAAGATTTTACTGGGCAAGTACAGAATAAAAATGGGGGAAAAGGTTACAACTGCCTATTGAATTCTGTGTCTCTCTCTTGTGGGCATGAGACTAAAGAACTGCAATTGCCCTAAATTACTAAACTTTTTTTGTAATGAGAGTAGAAATGAAAGAATGTCCACTCCTTCAAGCACTGCAGAACAAGACATCACAACTCTGTCATCTGGGGACCCTGACAGGGCCCTAGAGAACAGCTACATCACTTAATTTTTACCAGAAAGGCTCTTCAGCCCAAATTTCTATCCATGAAATTTGCTTAAAGATATTTGAGGGCTGACACTCAGATTTTGAGAAATAAGAGTGGTGTGAGAACCTGAAGAGGACTGAGTAAAAAAAAAAAAAAATTAAATCTCTTTCATGTTTAGCGCACGATGTTCTTCATAAAACTCAGAAGGTGGTTTTGATTTTCTTCTAGCATGATATAATTGTATATTTTGTCCTGATATTTAATTTCCTTCCTCAGTCACAAAGTTGGCATTTTAGACCATCAACTAATTGTTTATTAGTGTTGGAAAGGGGAGAGGAATTAGACACCTCCAAAGAAATCCAGAAGTCACTTGGTGTCTGTGGCTGGGTTCATGTAGCTAAGTGGACAGGTTTGTGGCACAGCTAGTAACCTGTACTCCTTTGACAGGCAAAGTATTCCTCAAGCCAGTTAAGTGCATCTAACTAAACACTCTCATTAGGTTTTGCAGTGAGGGCCTCATCATATAAGCTATTGAGAATTTCATTTGGAGAACTCTCAGCATCCTTGAGATACCTGACACTTACAGACTGCTGGCCTTCATGGTCAGTGATGCTAATGCCTAGTTAGTTATAAGCAGGTTCATGATCTTAAAAAATGCTGATAGGTTTACTGTCAGATAAATTACTTCACAGTCAGCAAAGGTTTGGACAGGAAGAGCTGTTGGTATTATTCCTACTCTTGATTTAGATTCTCATGGATTTTGTAAGTGTTTTTATTCGTTTGTTTAACTCCCATTATTCAGTATCTCTATGCCTAAAGAGAACTCAGAGGAAGAAAACATTGCAGTTTATTATATCTGTTTCCTAACATGAAAGATATGTCAGAAATTTTTAAGACTGCAAATCCAGATGTAAAGAACTTAGGAAATTACAACCATATCTCTCCCTCTTTATGAATCATTTAATGAGATATACATGGAAAAAACCATGTGAAGGTGCAGTTAAAGATTACATCATGATGCATTTTTGGGACAGACTGCTTGCTTTGTATGGAATTTCACAGGACTTCCTTTTTAAAAAGCTGAGGTCATAAAGTTCAGTATGTAGGTACTAGCATGACATCTGTTGGACCTTAAGACAAGATCTGATCATTGGGAAATTGTCGCTCCCTTATGAGTATCACCTGTCATCCATTGGAGCTTTGAAATCGGTTCTACTAGATGCAGATTTTGGGTTTTTCATAGCAACATAGCAAAGATTATGTATGAGCTCTGATGTAAGAGCTATGTAAAATGCACTATGACATTACAAATTCCCTCAGCTATTTCATGTACAATGAGCCACTCTACTTCTCACCAGTTCAGCTGTGAAAAAGCATTTGCAATGTTACTGGCCATTATGGGTAGCACCTCTCTTGAAGCTGTCTGAGAGGGGAAACAAAAAGGGAGCTGGGGGACTGTTGGTACCAGATTGATTGTGTGCAAATCTTTCTCAGTGCTGTTAAGAATGAGAATAGAGAAAAGGAACAGCTTTTAAATAATTAATGAATATGTGAATTAAATAATATTAAAGCAAATAAATGCTAGCTTTGTTTTTGTTATTTATTAATAAAAAAAAGAGGTTATTGTCTAGCCAAGCAGGATTTTTACTGCCTTAATTAAAGGAATCATAAAATCCATAAAGTGTCCCTTTCCTCCCCACCATACCCTTGTTGAGCTATCTAAGACATACTTGGCCAGCTGCTGCAGCATCCTGATACTTTTAAATCCAGGCCATCCATCTTGTAATTGGTTGCAATTGGTAAGGTCAAGAAAGCTTTGTAAAATCAGCTTTTTTAGGCTCGATACGTGTAAAAAAATTAAAACCCCATGCTTTCAAGCTGACAAATTAATTCATCAAATTCTTCCTTTAATCAAAATCAAACCAGTTTTCTATTAAAACTCACTCAGCACTTGACTGCACATGCTAAAGGAACCACAGTAAACAATGAGGTATTAGTTGTCTTTTTTCCTTTCCTTTTCCTATGACCCTTAAATCTGTACAATGTCCATTGAGGGCAACTAACTATAATCCCTGTATTTAATCTGAAAATGTAATTAAAACAAAGAAGTGTGAAATGAAAAGCAATCAGACATAAAATATGGACTCTAGTCAGAAAACTTCTGTCTTTTGTTTTGGGACTATAAATTGGACTGATGGCATAACTTGGATGAGTGTAATCAGAGTAGCACTGGAAATCTGCGCCAGTTATTCAGGAGAAAACACAGATGCAGTCTGTAGATTTTCTACTGTATAGGGGACACAAAGCAGCCAAAATTGCAATAGTCTTCTCTGCTGTTGAGTCAAACTCGAACTAAAGGGCATGAGCCTGTGCTGGGAGTCCATGGAAAGGTTTCATCACAGTTCCTCATCTTCAGGGGAGGCAGCAAGTGCCAACCCTTCCAATTTTGGTTATTACTGTGTAATTGCTGAGTCAGAAATTATAACAGTGGGCGAGCACTGTCAGCCAAATGAACAGCAGCAATGACTGTTTCAGTTTGGCATGTTTCTCAGGTCAGATCTGAGCCACACTCTCCTTTGAATTCCCACTTAACTGGGGAAAAATCCTTTGATGTGAGGATGCAGTGTGCAGAGACTGGGAGACATACAACTGGGCTGTAGAAGAGGTGGTGACCAGGAAAATCTGAAGGGAGTCAGGGAGCAGACCCACATCCAAGCCTTCAAGGGAAAGGAAGGAAAGAGACAATTCCTACAGACCCTGAGGGATGCAGAATCTGTTGAGCCCCTGAAGTCACTTAAGGTTGTTGGGCTGAGATCCAGTTGAGGGGAATGGCATACCATGTGAGAACCAGGACTGATCTGTTTATAGCCCCTTTACTTTCTGGTCCTGGTTGATCACATCCATAAGACTGAAGTTTCATCCACCTACAAGTCACCTCCTGTTAGTGTGTGCTCTGACAAAATGCAGAACTTGCGCTTCAAAGACCTCTGTGTATTTTTGATGGAGAAGATGGAGGTAGAGCCCGCTCAAACTTGATGTCATCTCACAATGTCAGAGAGCACAGACAGGCTTGCACTAGCAGTCAAACCATGCTGTCCATCAGGGACTCCCCCCTCAACCTTCCCCAGCACCAGCCTGAGAGCCTCCCTGGTACCAGGTGGTGGAGGAGAGGAGTCCACCTTGTTCTATGAGAACACCATGTGTCTGGAAAGTGTTGGGAAATGGCTTGGTACAGCCAAACTTCTGACTTCATAGCCAGACCTCCCCCAGTACGATTGAGTAAAGAAGATGAAAATCCTGAAAATTACCAGTGGTGCTTTCCAGTTGATAATTTCTGTGGTTTAACAGGAAGGATGACTGTATCTTTCATCTGGTAGTTTTAACATGCCTCATGGATTCAGTGCAAAGGGAGGAGGAAAGCAGGTGAAATGTAGTGTTGGATGGAGTGCTGCTCCACCAATTGCTCATCGGGAGGGTGTGCTGGCCATTAACTAGAGGAGAAGTGCTGGGGTTGGTTAGGGTCTCTGACTACGCACCTCTCCAGTCTGGCAACACGACAACACCACAAAGTAATTTATGCTCCTCATTCTTTCCACTTCTGGTGGCACTCTTCTATCCTTTCTTCTTTCAGCTTTCCTACTCTCTGATCCTTTTCTCAAACTTTAATTATCTCAGTGTTTTCTGCCCTGCTCTGCCAGCACTGTCTCCTAATTTCTCCTTTCATGGCAGTTCCCTCTTATCTTCTTTTGAGCCCAAATTACTTTTGTTTAGTACTGGCCAGTGTTCTCTCACCAGCTCTGTTCTTCCTCTTTACAACCCAAACTCTGTTTTCCCAGGAGGCCTGGCTCATCCCAGCTCTTTGAATTCAATTAATTGATCTTCATTAGCCAGAGTGCCGTTGGCAAAGAAACCCAGCACGCTGACTGTCTTTGTGTTTTAACTTCTGTTTTATCCTCATTTAATTTGTGCCCTTTGCAGCTTACTGAGCCCTAATTACCTCCGCTACCACCTCACCATATTCAATTATAGCCTTCATCTCACTGACCTGATGTCTCTGTCCTCATCAAATCTCACCTTTTTGACTTTGCCCATTATTTTTCTACAAAGTCAGTACCCTCCATGGGGACATCAGTTCTTCCCATCTCTCACTTCACTTTCTTGACTACTCCCAAGCATGAAGGACATGCTCGCTTTGTGTTTCCCTACCTTCACCTTTCCCAGCTTGACTTGCTTGTAGCTGGCATCCTTTCCTTTTGCCTATTTCTAATTTTTACCTTTATTTTCATATGCCCTGGCTCCTATGGCAGTGATTTGTGGGCTGTTATTTGGAAATGGGGATGGTTCACCACTTGAAAGACTATCAGCCACAACACTGAAATACCTCTGAAGATGTAATTCTCACTGAATTTATCTGTCAAAGTGCCTGGGTTTGACCATTTTCCCCTTTCCCTCCTCTCTTGCCTGCTACTCTGAAGCCTGAATTGGGCTCCAGGTTATTCCCATAGCTCCATCCTTCTGTTTCAACAGGTTTCCTGTCAGTGTTTGTGTCTCTGTGGATCACCTAAAGCAAACTTTATCTACTGATGCCAATATACTATGGTCTGTGGTGCCCCTGTATCTGTTAATTCCACTCACCTCATTAGTGCTTTGTGAAAAAAAGAAATTCTGCAACTGGCAACTGCTGCGATAGTGCCCCATGTTGAGGATGTTATGAGAGGAGAAGATCCAGGCATGAGGACCTGCTTCAGCAGCCCGAGCCTATTAAAAAGTGTCCCTTTGCATGATTTCTTTTTGTTTTTGTGATCCATCTCAGAGGTGAGGAGAGTCTGGACAATTACTCTTTCTAGGTTCCAAAATCATTAATCAAATTTATAATTCCTCACAATGGCCTGATTCCCATTTCATCTTGTTTCTCATTTAGATGTTGGGCTTCATCATTGATCTCAGGAGCTCCACTCCTCTGGGTTGGCTGAAGAGCAGTGCTGGTTTCTCACAGTGCTGATGGTGAGAAGTGACCATGAGAACATCTGCATACCACAGATGTTGTGTTGTAGGTTGTACGTAAACCCACCTGTCTGGGTCTTTTACTGTGCACAGGGAGTCAGGGGCCAATGTCCTGCAGCTGAGTCCCACCTCAGGGAAAATCTCCAATAACAATTTTGAGCTTCTCTCTCCCACAGTGAGAGCTATTGCCCTAGGTGGGAGCGTGGCTCCTGAAATCTCATGCAAATTCCCCAGTTGCTAGTGCAATCTCAGATGAATATTTTGCTGTGAGGGAACAGGCTGTGAGATTTTCCCTGAGTGATTTTCTTACTTGGCTCTTGCTCCTGAGGCAATGAGCAGAGTTACTGCTTGATCTCTCACTTGCAAAGGAGTGAAACATAACATGCCAGGTTCCTCCTCTGACCTTATGTTAGAAGAGAAAGTGCTTTTTAGTACTTTTTCTTTTTGACATGACTGTACTCCTTTGTCTCCTTCATGTTCTTCCTGAACATTAATCTCCTATCCTCTTGCTAACCACAAAAGTCCTTTTTTCCTCCCTCCCTTCACTCTGCTGTAATATTAGAGAGATACATGAGAATAAAACAAAAGAAAGTGTAAATTTGGAAAATACATAGCTTTTTAATTATCTGGTTGCTTTTGTGCCTTCCTTGAAAATACTGTTTAGGTGCAGGATACTGTGTTTTTTTAATCAGAGGGGAACTTTTCTACTTTTGATATTTTGTGGTACACACAGGTACAATAATATAACAGCACAGTTTCAGGTACACTCAGATTCCCATTTATCCCAAAGCTTTGCATGAAAGCTAAGTATTATGAGGTCATTGAATGAGTCTTTTCTCAGGCTCCCAGAGCAGACAGTCTGAACCCAATCCCTTCCCAGGGCACAATGAAATGAGATCTTCAGCCCTACTGCAATATTTATCCCAAGGCATCAGAAAGGAACGGCAGAACTTAATACTGTGAAGCATTAACAGTAGCATTTTTTATCATGTCCAACTTACACCTCAGCTTTGCTTTAATTTACTTACCTTTAAATTCAGTGTATCTATGCTTCAAATGTGCACTGTGGCTATTTCTGCCTGGTAAAAAATAGATAACGTGTGTGCTTACAGCTTCTCATAAATGTGTATAGAAACACATGAGGGTCAGATTTTCAGCAGAGAGAGACCAACATTGTTTCATTAACGTGTTTGTAATATCAGCCAATTTCCACTGCTTACAGCTATTTATAGCCATTTCCCCCTTTATACAATGCATGAGTGTGGAGGCCCCAGTTACTAATAGAACAATGAAGAATTGGGTCAGACTGGAGTGTCTACACCTACTGCAACATGAATAAACTATGTAAAAACGGTGGCAGTGCTATAGGCTCCAGTCAACATATAAATTGGTGAGTGTTACGTGTGTGAGCTTGGGAGCTTGGTGTCTGAAAGGAGAGATTTGGAGTTTTACTGCCAGTTTCCTTATGAATGTGCTGTAAGTGAAGCAGAATTATGTAATGATGATGGCGCTGGATGCTCTACCCAAATGCATATACTTCATCTAGCCACAGTCACTGCTCACTGTGGTGAAATAAAGGCATTGCTCCTCTCCTCTGTACCCAGGACCTTAGAGAAGAGCAGCTTTTATTTTTTAACATAAAGCCCTCATTGAGAAAGACAGGTTGTATCCCTACTGATGCATTGCCTGTGAGGGTGAACACCAGAGCTCTTCTGTTTTGACAATGAATCATAAGCACTCCTGCCAATTTTTGGGTTCCCTGGGGGAACAGGTAAAGACAATGACTTCCATGAATACTAAGGTTTTGTGAAACCTGCTCCTTTCCCAGCCCAGCTAATGGAGGCTCTGCCTTGCTGTCATGAAAGACAATTTTATGTGTAATGCGCTTTCGGCCCCCACACTCCTCCTGGCAATTTTCTTCCAAAGCAATCTCAGAGTGGTAATTTGGGAAGCCATGCTTTAAGTTTCCAATTCCTCTGTTGACAGACCTCTTTCAGAGTCCAGGTCACTCCTTTAATTGTGATTCACCTCTTGCCACCCCGAGAAATAGGTTTACTACATAACAAATTTAAAGTAGGCGCAAAATGACACCTTCTGATGTGCAGGCAGAGGTACAGCACTGAAACATGGCAACAAACCCCAACCCATCTCCTCTCATTTAGGAGCTATGCCACCCTTTGGAGCAGGTGGAGGGGTGTTCCTTACCTTCTGGGACTTCTTCTGCATCTTAGGCATCTGTCATGCCTTCAGATCGTTGCTGCATTTTGTACCCTGTTTTCTTTTAGGATGGATGCATGGGAGGGGAGTGCAGATGGTGAGGGTTGAGCATGGAGTGAGCATGGGGTTTTACTGCTGGGCTTTAGCTGGGAGCATTAGGTGCATATTGCTCTGGAGCTCAGGCTGGAGCTTGGAGATGAGGAAAATTCAGAGATGCTAAGGATAAAATGATAAGGAAGTGATTATGAAGCAAGGAATATGGTCCTCCAAGCAGGGTTTCTCCTGGAGAGCATTTCACAGGAAAAGGGACCGTGAGCACAGTGAGAAAAATAACTTTATTTTTGAATGGAAGACCTTAAGGAAGCTATGAAAGCCATTGACGAATGAGAAGAAAACAGTTCAGTACACTTTTTATATCTGTATTAATTATCTGTGCCTGACAATGTCCTGGGACCAAGCAGTGATTCAGCCTTGCTTTTGTGCTTGAGGGGGTGGGAGAACCTGAGAGCCAAGACCCCGTTTCTCAAGGTTTCCTATGGCTGAAAGACAGCTTCATGCAAGCATCCAAGGCCTGGGACATTCTTGGGTCTCCCATTGACTTCCCATGTCCTGTGTTCAGCTAATAGGACTCTGGGTGGCACCACCACCTACACACAGCAGAGTTCCCAGTGCCTTCTCTGGTCATCTTCCCTGGCTTCTGTTTGCAGATGACTTAGACAAAGAGGTTACTAATTTTGTTTAGAGCTTCTCCATGCTTTTCCAGTGTTGCTGCCAGTAATGATTGAACAAACTCAAAGGCTAACGTGCAATATAGGCTTGCTAAAGAATAATTCACTGTCTTCCCAGGATCATACCTTGCTGAGACATTTCTTGTCCTCAGGGAAAACAAAGACTTATGTGACTGGTGCTAGAACTGGATACAGGGCAGAGTCTGTAGCTCCTCATCTTCCTCAGAGCTTTGTTCCAGGACCACTAGTAATTTCTCTAAGTCTGATGATGTTGAAAATTAATAATTCCCCACTTGAATTAATTAATGTATTTCAATTGTCTTAGTATTAGGAATGTAATGAAGAAAAAGTGGATGTGGGGGAGGTGAACTCAATTAAAATGTAATTGTTTAATTCAATTCACAATCCTGCATTAGTGAATCTGTGAAAAGGAGCTTTTATAATTAAAAACAAAATGATGACCATCACCACATTGGGAATCCATCTATATTAATTTATTTGTGGTCATCTTCCAAACTTGCAGTTTAAAACAACAAAAAGAAATTTGAGATGTCTGTGTTTGGAAAGAGCATCTGCTACATACCAGTCCTTTCTGACTTGCTAAGAGTCTGTTAATCATTTGTCTCTGAATAGAAAAAGCCAGTTCTAAGAAGAAAACATATCATGTTAGGCAGACCCTTTACCACCATGTCTAACACTGGAAATACCTAAGGCATCATGACGGGGATACTCCTCCAGCATGGTAAGGTTTATAAGCTTGATGAAATGACTACCTACTAACTAAATTCCATCTGTTCAAAATTCTCCAGGAAGCACTGTATTGTGCTAGATTTTGGCAATCTGTAATATGAAGTTCAGCCCCATATTAGCATTTTAATTGCTGGCTGATTGCTTTTATGTTGCAAAACTCAGTTCACAACAGTGCATAAGTTGCAATTAGTTTTTACTGTGTGATTCATTAGTTCCTATAAAGTATGTCGTCCTGCAACATTTGGAAGGTAATATGCTAGAAACATTAGTACTCGCATTAAAAAGTGTGGAGCAGCATTGAAAATTACTAGTCGTGTCTTTCACAAACACATAACCCGCATTTGTTGGCAGGACATATTATCTCAAATGAGATTTAGCTGACAGCTGCAGATAAAATTGTTTCACGTCGACAGGTTTTCCATGTAAACAGCATCTTGGTCCTGCAGTCTGTTCCATCTGGGTTTACATCTGCCTGGGATTTGACCACAGTCTGTAGAACGGACACAGGTGTGAGAGTTTCCCTTATGAGAGTTTGGCTGCTGAGCTCAGTTTGGTTTGTAATATTCATCCAAGGAAGTATCTGACATCTTTTTCATGCCTCAAGAATCACATCCTTCTTTTAGAGATGCTGCCTTGTTCCCTTTGCTTGTGATGGGAAGGATGTGTATGTTAAAGTTACATTAATCAGTTCTGCCTTGAGAAAGGCTGATAAATTAAACCACATGTTTAAAACTTTCCTACCCCCGTTTTCCTGTGTTCCTTAGGCAAAACAGTGGGTATTTCGACTGGGTTAAAAACAAGCCAAGAATTATTGGCTCTGTTCTGACAAGAACTGAAGTTCATTTTGCCTTGTTCTGTCTCTTTTGGGAATTGTTATATCTGGCAGAAAAGTTCAACAAATAATGTGTGAAGACATGATCAATGAATTTTCCACCAGTACATGCATGGTATGACAGCTTTTGGGGTATCCATATCAGTCACATGTTATTTTTATCTTCCCTGACTGGATGAAACTACCCTGGAAAGGTTATTCTGCAGGTGGGTGCTGGCAGTCCAAATTGTAAATCTAGGCTGTGAATGGTCTGTCTGGGTGGTGGTGCAGTTTCTACTGTGCCACACCATACATTGCACTTCAGCACTCACTCTTAGTACCTCACTAAAAGGATAAAGCTCAAAATGTAGCCTATGCTTTTGATATTCGAATTTTTCAAGACTGATGAATAAAGAATGGAATCTAAGAACAATAGTTGAAAAATCTCCCCTCTAGGCAATTTCCCATGGGATTTTCTGGGTTTTCTTTCTTCTATTTTCACAAAACCCCTGAAGATTTGAAGTCAAACTTTTGTCCCTGTTGGCTGCAAGAAGTTTTACACTGAGAGCATCTGCCCGGTGAAGAAAAATACTGCTTATTCCTGTAGAACTATACTTAAGCCAAAGTAAATTGATACATTTGCAATTACACAACAAATTAGGTAAAATACAAACTTTCAAGACTTCATCTCAGGTTGTATCAACTCACTTAGTTTTCTAGCATATGCTTTATACCTGTAGGAGTCAAAAGCACCTGCAGCTGTTCAGTCTTCCCCATTGATATGGAATAAATAGCAGCTGCCTCCTTAGCTCTGATTTTAATTTCTCAGTTTAAGCATTTTGCTGCTCACACCAAACTGTAATGCAAAGTATGGCCTATGCTGGGAAATTTTAGATACATTCTGTAGTTACATGCTGATAACTTTGGTTTTGGAATGAGTTCCTTTTTTTCTTTTAATTTAAGCTGCGCAATGTGATCTCTATTTTGCTAGGAATAACTACCTGAAGTGTGAATGCAGTGGCCAGATGTACTGATGCAGCAGGTTGAAAAGCAAGTGAGATGGATGACTCCAAAGGTTTTGTGTGAGGTCTGAGTCAGAAACTCAGGATTTATGGTTCTTTTCATGTTTTTGATGCCTGGAAACTGAAAACCATAGCAGCTGTACTGACAGCAGTAGAGGTAACACCAAAGTGGGAAAGATGGAAATCTTTCCCCTGCTGCCTTTTCCTGTTTTTATAGTTTATGATGCATGGAGCCCAACCAGCCAAAGCCTTCACTGAAGTGTTGGTTGGTGGTTGCTGTTGGTCTGCTGTGCCAACAGTGCCCATTAATAAATTCTGTTTGAGCTTTTGTGGAGTGAGAGCAGGTGGGATTTCCTGGTTTGCCTTGCTCAGGTCAGGGGACCAAGTCCTGCCTGACTGGTCTAAATCAGCTGCTCTAATCTCAGTGAAATGAGTGATGGGCAGAGATTTGAATGGCGTAAGTGTTTATTTGGTGTCTGGGATGTAAGAAGTAGGCATTGAGTCTGCTAAACTGCTGGTCTGTCTAGTTGCCCTGGATTTAGTCATGTAAGTATTACCCAGACTCTCCTTGGGATGGTGGTTGTCCAATACCCAGCAAAGCAGATCTCCAGGAGTGTGGCTATGACTCTTGTGCTTCATGAAAGTGTGACCATAAGGACATAACTCCCTTGTAGATTCTCCTCTGTTGTAGTGAAAATAATTTTTTTACAGCACAAATTAACTGGTCAAAATGACAAGCCAAGCTAGAAAAAAAGGACATGTTACAATAGAGTAGGAGTGTCCATGGGGTATATGAGTATAACTCTAAGCAACTGAGAATTACATGATGCATTATGGGGATCTAACTTTACTGCAGAGGCAAATCCTTAAGCTGGAGTCAGTAACATCTGTTGGACAGCATGGCAGGAAAGGAAATTTTTCCTCAGTCATTTTTTTTATGTGTAAGCTATAAGGGAAAATGGTGATTTTGATGTCACATAAATTTATGTTTAAATAATAAGTAAATTAAGAATTTTTTCTAAGTGATTTTTTTTTCTCCCTTTCCCAAACATTTATTTGATGGTGGATTGTCAAAATTTCCATGTTTCATCCCAACACTGTTGGTCTATGGTGGACTAATGGTCCTCTGTACTCTGTACCAAATTAATGATACGCAGCTTCAGATGGGAAGCTACTCTGTAATAAGTTAAAAGGTAAAGGTGTATTTGCATGTTAGGCACTTCTTTGTCTGCTAGAAACTAAGAACTGTCTAAACTCACTGAATTAACTGAATTGAGAGGTCTTTCATTTCAGAGGCTTCCTCCTTCTCTGGCTGCTGTTAGAGCAGACCTCAGAGGTGCTCTTTGCAGGGATGGGGGAGGCATTTGGAGATAAAGCATTTGCTTTGTGCTACTGAGGGGAAAAAAAAAGAACAAAAGCTGATGATAACTTAGGTCTTGGTACATACTTTAAAAAAATGTGTCGCAACCCAGTGCTGCTCAGATTTCCAGCTTTCTTCTCTTATTCTTTTTTGCAAGCACAATCCGTAGGTGGGGAGAGTTGAATGGAGGTGGTAGAGGCACCTTGTGTGAGTCTGTGGTCCTTTTAACATACCCCACACACCCTGACAGCGTTAGCCAGCACTGCTGCTTCTGTGGGACTTCTGATGTTGAGACAGAGGTTTGCTGAAAACTTTCTGTATCCCCAGAAATCCTGGAAAGGGACAGATATTCTGTTTCCCTGTGTCTTATGGATTGTTTTTCAGAAGTTCTTTACTCTGGTGGACAGCTGAAAAACCTAACTTCCTTCTGACTCAATATTTAAATTGTATGACATTGAATATTTCTCCATCCTTAACCAGAAGTGTAGTCCAGCTTTGAGGGCAAATAGAAAGTGGGTGCAAAATTCAGTATATGGGAGAAGAAAACTTGGTTCCGACTGGAATGCCTGGGTGGGCTGAGGAAAGAAGGTTAAGGCAAAGCTGGGATCAGCCTGGCTTGGGTTCAAGGGAGTATGTTTGATGTCTTCTTTGCTCTGCAAGGCCATTCCAGGTGAAAGGAATGGACACATTTTTAGTATTTCAGCATAATGGAAGATTTCAGTGTGACAGACAGCCTAAGCTTCACAGAAGCTAGCAGCAAACTCCTGCTCTCCTGGAGGAAATGGGAGCAGAGGGAATTGTACCTTTAAGGAGACTCTTTATGTAGGAATTTCAGATCAAAGATAGCATAAAGCAAATGTGTAAAGAAGAAAACCCCACATTTCTAGCTCGGGAGTGAGACCAGCCATATTCTGGGAGTGCCTAGTGATGGCAAAAACTTATGGTAAGAAAAAAAAAAAGAAAAAAAGTGGCAGTTACTTTCAACCTAGCAAACGAGCTGATCACAAGGCTACAGCAGACCAATTAACGATTGATTTATTTATCCATGTATTTTTTCGGCACACTTGGCCTCTGTTTCTGGAAAAGCAAAGCATTTGCAGCACGTAGGAGTTGATGTGTCAGTGGAGCTGCTCAGGATGTTAGTTAAGCGCAAAATAATTTTGTGTACTTTACTAAATGCTATTCATCAGAAGCTGTGCAGATTAACTGGGTAGAGCTACACTGAACACAATGGCATCTGCAGATAAAAAATGACAAATGATGATATTACTCCTACTCTGTGATTCATTGGGAAGAGCTCAGAAGCCAAGCATTTTTTTCTTCAAATGAATTATTCAGTGAAGACTGAACAGCGACTATAAAACAACAAAAACACCTCCTTTGCAACGGTTTTAAATATTGTTGTACATAAAATCTAATTTATATGGTATTAAAGGCTTTTCTTTGGACTACAAATCAACTTTGGAAAACGCTATCTTTTAAATGGTTCATCAGACACATCTCAAATACTTTTATGATTATTAGTAAATGGAATTAGAGAACCTTGTAGTAGTTTTATTACATTTTGCACAGCTGTAATGGATTACAGAGAGGCTCACACTGCTGCAGTTCAGGCTGCATAGCAGCTTCTAAGTCAATATATGCTTTTCACAGGTTCTTTGTTTTTTGCAAAAATTCACTAATTTGCTCTGAAATGATCCATGCCTGATCTCAGCTGAAAGTGGGAGCAGTGGAACTTAGCTGCCTAGGTTCATTAAGAAATCTCGTTAGGTGCATAAATGCCTGCCCTTTACCACCTGTTTTTTGTTTCTTGCTTTATCTGGTAATTAGAAGGGGATTTGCTACACACCACTGAGCCATTAACAAGGTAGAAGATGGAGGAGTTCACCTTAGGTAATGTTGGGTGTTGGTTGTGTAGGTCCAGACCTGCACCCTTCTGGGATGGCAGGTGGTGGCCAGACAAAATAGCCCACAGTGCCCAAAACAGCACAAGGCTCCTATGATTATGGGACTGAATCTAGATCTCTGTCTGCAGCGAAGCTAGTCAATGTAGGCCAGGCTGGAGAGAAATAAGTATGTTTAGGGCATGAGACATCTCAGTTTAGCTGTTAACTTTGTTGCATGTTAGTCTACAACATGAATGTCTTCATTAGTTGTATAAAGAGACAGGTAGCTTGGATGGACATGTGCATTTGGTCAGATGAAACCAAAGTATTTAACCCAAACTACTTATGTGGGCTTTTTCAGCAACACCACAGAAATAGAGAATGGCTCATCCTATCATTCTTGGAAATCTTTGTTTGGAAAGAATTGGTATCTAGAGATTTTCTCCATTGGCTGCAGAGAAATCCTGAGTGACCTTTTTATACAGGATAACTAACCTGTAGCCAGCTTAGGTCAAATGGGATGAATCCTGACTTTACAGAGCTGAAGAAAGATTTCTGCTGCCTAAAGTTTGCAAGCTTTATCCAACTACACACTATGTAGTGAAAGATACTATTTCCTACAGCACTCGGGTATTTTTGTCCTTAAATCACTCTAGTTACAGTGCCATGACTAGGACACTCTAGAAACTGGTCTTGGCTTCTGATTTGTATAGATACTTTTGAAAATATAAGCCATTAACCAAGTAGTATAGTGTCTTATCCCAGTAGTGGCTGGCCCAATTGGTGGGACAGTTCTTGCAGCTCCCATGTTTTTCCCTATTCACAAGAGGATGAACTTGCACGCTAGATATGTGTTGAAGTTAAGCACACACATAAGTGCTTTGCTGAACAGGGATTGATTAAAATACATGCTTTGAGGCCTTAGTTAATTATGTGTCAGGGACTGCATAATTGGCACTATACTGAAGACGTCTAATAGCTTTCTTCTGATAAATCTGTTAGTACATAGTGGTCCTGAACTGTAATTTAGCATGATAATGCCAACTTCATTAAAGCCCATGGAAAAAGCAGAAAGACATTGGATCTCTGAGTCCTTGTGAGCTGACTAAATTAGTGGTTGCAGTCTCTGATCTGATACAAAGCAGCTTCAATGTATTTTTCCACTGAAATACCTTCTTGAGTGGAACCAAAGAGCCCTTGCACAGCTGGCAGATGCTGAGCTTCCCCAGGTAATAAGGTAAATTTTCAGCCACAAGTCAGAGTCATACTGACAAACAGTGGCACAAGATAAATTCACTGCATACCTTAAAGAGATTATAATGCCTTAAACAAGTTTTAAACATTACTCCAATGCCTAATGTGCAGGACACTCATTATTGCTTGGGTATAAAAGACATTAAACTATTTCTTGTCCCTCTGCTCTATATTTTCAGGATCACTAGAAAATTACTACACTAATGGTAGCTATGGAGCCTCACAAAATCTGTATATTTAGTAAGCACCTTTCCTTGAGACACAATTTGTGGCTGTTTACTTCCTCTCTTTCTTGTAACACAGAGAGAAAAAAAAAAAACCTCTTGTGCTGCCAGAGTGCAGATGTATGTTGATGCTAAGCTGTCAGAACTGAAGGGTCACCTGGAATGCACCAAACCTGCCATGACATCTCCTCTGATGTGTGCAACTGTAATCGACCCAAACACCCTTTCTCATGTCTTTACAGTGATACTCTTATTGGTCTTAATGCTCTTTGCTCAGACCTTCGGGATGATCAGTGCTGTGCATGGCAGCTCCTGCAATTTTGAACTTCAGGGCAATGAACAATGCAATACCAGGGTCAGAGGTGCTGAAAGTCTAGATCTAGAATTATGAATGGTCTTCACATTAGAAACCCTCACATTTATCACCAACCATACCTTGTATATTGGCATTGATGTTGAGGGCTTTTGAGGATGTAGAAAGTGGGGGGTTTTTTTGGGAGGGGAAACCAAAACAAAAAATCCATAACACCCAAAAACCCCCCCATCTTCTTGAAATGGTATTCCTAGGATTTACTTATAACAACTCTGGCCAAGAATGACCAGATGAGCCACTGCTTGATGTGACCTTACACTGTCATAGCCCAAGGAGATCTGCCTGCAGTCCATTCACAGACAAAAACATCCTTGGATGCTTCTGCTTGCCTCTGAAGGCATGAGCACAGCCTCAGGTGAAGCTGAGACTTCCTGAGTGGTGACCTAGAAGAAGTGAGAAGATCTGGCCATGTTCATTGTTGAGCTAAAGGGGCTGTAGTGTCCTCAGCTGCTGCACGCTATGTGTTGTGCAATGGGAAGGGGCAGTACAAACCCAATTCACCTCCAAGGGAGTGTCTACACCTTAAAGGTCACCCTGGTCAAAAGGCACTTTGAAACTCCTGTGTACGCTGCCATATAACCAAAGTCCATGTGCAATTAAATGTAGATCCCAAAGATATGGAGAACGATGCATGACTATCTGGAGGGCATTTCCATACCTGGACTGGCTCAGCTTGCCAGCAGCAAACTGGTGTGAGAAAAGTGACATGAGGCCTGTAGGTAGGGCAGATGGCACAGGTCTGGTTGTGGTTTATCATGCTAAATGGAGAAGCTTGTTGCCCCAGACAACGCATTTGCCAAATTCTCCCATATTTATTATATTTCTAAGCATTTAAGATACTGAATGTAGGCCGTTCTTCTCTTTTTCATTATTTTTTTTTAATTTATTATTTCTTTATTATTCTGTTGTTTAGATGAAATTAATTTTCTGTTGGCCTCTCTAGCACTATTCTTGCTGTGCATTTGTACATTGGTAGGACTAGCTTGCATAAAAGGAGGTTAAATAGCTTTTCTTTGTTTATTAACATACTGCTGACATAAATATTTTAATATCATTAAGTGGCTGCTCCTTTTCATGAGAGTGCTAAATATCATGCAAAACTGAAATAAATGTTATATCAGGGAACTCAAGGGAGCAGTAAGAAAAATAGTCTTTGAGACAGGAGAAGAACAGTAATTTATGTTTTTACTTAATTCTGTTTCCCAGGAAATTATCCAGTTTTAGAATATAAAAAGAGTGATCTTGCCCAAAGGGGAGATATATTTTACTAAATGTCGTATAACCTTAAATCAGGACTTATTGTTTCTTGAACAAAGTGGAATGGGTGTTAGAACAGCATAAAAGAAAACAAAGCATCTTTGACAGTCCCCTGAAATTAAGCAAATAGCAAGCAATTGTTAAATGGAAGGTAGGAAATGGGATATAATATTCCAGGGTAGGGTTTCTTCAGGGGAAAAAAAAACTCCAGCAATTTCAAGAAGTTTGAGAATGGTGAAAGCTACAATCCAAACAGCTGTATTGTTGTAACTGGAAGCATTTGTTGTGCAAGGTAAACAATAAAGTAGGCATTAATGCAGGCAGTGATCTCATTCATCTAGTACTTGCTGGCCAAAGCTGGTGCCTTCTTCTGTAATTTTAGGCAACACATAGCCATTTCAGGTAAGGTTTCTTTGACCACAAGAAACTTTGGAGTCCCCTGTGATCCCTTTATCATCAGTAGATGTTCAGTACTCAGTAGTAGAGACTGGATCACCATCATAGAGTGACTCTACAGTAAGCCAGAGAGATTGTATTCTTAAGGTCCTTTTTTGGGAAGGAAAGGGATTTTGGGCTGATGGCTTAGCTGCAGAAAGTTCCAGTGGGCCCAGCAGCCATGGCATGGATAGAAAGTGTTTGTGCCATGCTGTTCACTGTGTGCCATCTCCCATACTTTGTCACTGAGTTTTAACATCCAAGTAAGAGTGTTGCTAGAGAGAGTGGGAACTGCATGAAGGCATGTGGACAGGACATAGGGATGTCTCCATGCCCTCCTCACCCTGCAAAGCCACCCAGGCCTTTAGTATTGCATCTATCAGTAGGACCACGCAAGATGAATGACAGCCATCTAAATTTAATGAAGGGTGTACTGCAAACAAAGTAGGAGGAATATTAATATAATGATAGTTAAGGAGCTAATAGAGAATCACAAAACTTCTGGGAATAGACAGTGATGAGAATTAAAGAATTGTGAATTATTAACTTTTTGCCATCAGATAATGAGAAGAAGCACAGTGCAACTGAATCTCTCCACTGCTTCTTCCCTGCTATGTGTGACTTACATCCACCTTAGATTATGGAACCTGCCATAAAAATTAAATAGCATTACTAAGAACATTTCAAGGACAAAGACAAATCCTTGAAGGATGTTCCCACCTCTGCAGATGCTGGTGCTCTGCAAACAGTGAGGATTCATCCAGCAGTTCAGATTTGCACCCCAGGGATTTCTGCTGCAGGTCAGTGACAATTTCTCTGTTCCTTCAGTCCCCTTGTCTCTTTTGCAGCAGTGTCCCTCCTGATACAGTCTTGCAAAGACAAAAAGTCTGTGTAAATGAGCATAGCTCCATCAGAGATGCACTCTGTTGTAGACAGTCCATGTGAGATGCTCCCAGCTCCTTGCCAATCCTCTGACCATGTGTCCCCAGTTGTCTGCCATTTAAATTACTCCTCCTCAAGCACCTGGATGCTGCTCCATTCTTCTTGCCAGCCACATGGAATGCTTTTGCCCAGCTTTGCCATGAGATGGGATCTAACTACTGTGGAATGGATTCATCCCCTGTCTTAGCTGCATGCATCTAGAGGTACCAGAGAGTGAGCACCTGGACCCTTCTCTTCCCTGCACCTCAGCTACCTGCTGTGTTTGTCAGAAGGTGAGTTGAATCAATGAATGACATAAGACCAATTTACTTTCAGCTGAATTTTCAGCTGCCAACATATCCTGATGTAGCCTGAAAGAAAGGTTTGAACTGCTACTGCCCAGCCTGGCACTGAAATGCCCAGACAGATGGTGCAACCCAACACTTGCTTATGAGGCACGATTTGGAGCTTGCATGACTTCGACTTTCCACTGCCTTCTGTGCAATATCTTCTCCTTCATGCTGCTGTTACTGAAAAGCAGAGTTGGGGATTGCTCTTGCAGCAGATTTCAGGCCGATAACAGCCCGTTGACAAATGGTGCTAGGTAATACAGAGCTCGTTTATGTTCTGCTTTGCTCAGCTCTGCTATCAACTACCGGTTGGTTCTGGTTTCATTATTATCAAACTGCTACAGAGACCTTAGCGTGAGGTGCAATGTAAATTAAAGACAAAGAGGTGTACCCAATAATTCATTGCCTTTCTCACTTCTAATTTAGCATTAGGAGCATATCACTTCCTAATACAACATTTGGTGCCTGGCCAAATACTAAATTCAGATATTCATTGTCCCTTGTTTACCATTTGCATGCAGAGATAAATACTGCTCGTTGAGTCCCTGTTATTACCTTAGAAATAGTTCAGCTGCCCTAAAAACTTACTGCTTAATTGAAATGGGCAAAAGGTGTGTCAAGTCCAGAAAGCAGCACAGCTAGTGGAGGTGATGCCATGCTCTTTCCTTGTATACAACTTGATTAATTCTTATTGTTTACTGCCTGGAGGGAAATGCTGTACATCACTTCTAGGTAAATATCGTAGGGCATGACTTCATTTTTAATACTGGAGGCTATGACTTTGCATTTATTATCACATCCTTAGATATTGCAATTTGTTTTTCCTGACAGGCACAGATCCCAGTGTAGTTTATCTCACAAGGACATTGATAATGGGGAAGAAATTTCTCCAGAATAGGAACTCTTTGTGGGAAGATTAACAAAAGAGCTTCTCCTTACTACTGTTCCCTTCCCTCGCTGACTCTGATAAGCAAATAGTGGGGGCTGACCACAGCTTGTGCACAAGAGCCTGTCACCTGCAAAGTTGCAGGGAGGTGTGGGGGTAATGAGAGCCTATAGCTATGGTATAATATAACCAGTGCATGGGGGTTTTTCAAGGAAAAACAGGAAGATTTGTATTTGATGTTGCATTCTGAATATCTTCATGCACAAATGTACAGAGAGATAACCACAGCCAATGCTTTGTAACTAGTGATGGAGCATTTGAGTAACGAGTAAAGCATAGATTGGCCCAAGAAGTCAACACAGTTGTGACTGTGGTTGCTCGCTGTAACCCATCTTGCTGAAGGACGTTGGTTCATTTATATCCTGTACCCCTGCATCCTTATGCATGGTGCTGACTCCTCTTCCACTTAGTGCACTGCTTAGAAAGGACTCCTGTACCCCATGGCCAGGCCTGTGTTTCGGCTGTCTCCTTGGTTTTCCTTCAACATTTTTACCTGCTTCTGAGTCCCACATTAGCTGCTAGACACACATTCCTCCAGCAAAAAACGTGCAGTTTCCCTCATCACCCATATTCACAAGACTTACCACCTGACAGCCTGGTCACAGCCTGGGACTCTTGGCTCCTAGCATGTCAGCTGTCCTACATGTAGGCTGTGCCCTAATTCATCTGGAGGGAGGATGGTCACCTACCCATCAACTTTGGCGAATTTTCTCCAGTTTCCTTTTTTATTTCTTTTTTCTTTTCTCCTCTCCTTCATTTCTCTCCTCCCTTTCTTCTTTTTCATTTCTTCTCTTTTTCTTGTCTTTGGCAGAAGGATTATCTTTGCACTGTGTTTGCAGCAGCACCCACAGGAGAGATTTGTTTCTTTACAGAGGCCCTGGGTGCTCCTGCATGTGGATGAGATGATACAGTGTTAAGGTGCAGGCTGGGTTTTGCAATGGTTTGCTCTACTTAGAGTCATTCAGACACTGAAGAGTGAATTTTGTTTGCAAACTGTGCCTGCCTGCCGCTCGCTCGTTCAGCTGATGGGTGCAGGGAAGACACAGGCCACTTGTTTGCTTACTAGTTTCTGTGCAAAAGCCTGGTGATATCTGCTCTGCTTGACATTGTCTGTGCCATGAGCAGGATGCTGAAACAAGGATTTTATGACTGCTGCCTGTTTAGGATCTCCTAGGAAATTAGATATTTGTCTCTTGAGGCTCTTTCAGGGGAAAAGAATATTTAAATAACTGCACAAGGCTGGAGTGGTGCCATTCTTTTCCCTTAAGATGAGTAAGCAGATTGGTTTGGTTTTGGCCCTCCACCTCTGCTGTGTATTTTTTTCTCATACCCAGGTAATCACTGACAAAAAGGGAACAGACTGATTTCCACAGTGCTTTGGGCAGGATTTACACCAGTGCATGTGTACCTGTTTTAACGCCAAATAACAGCTGTACATGGAGATAATTAGAATTACATGAGCATCATGGAGCTGTTAGAATGACTCTTTCTGCATATATCCATGATACTACTTATATGCCTGTTAATTATTGGTCTGAATGAGTTAAATTTGACAATTTTTGGCTATGTCTGGCTATGTCTGCAAACTGGCTATGTCTGCATTAGGAAAGACAACTCAGAGGAGCTGATGCTGAGCCCCCCTATAGATACATCCTATGATGGATTTTTTTTTCACAACAAATTTAACCTGGTGCTCTGGAGTAAGCATTTCCATCTTATGTGTGGCTTGAAGCTGTCCAAAGGATCAGCCCTTGGTTTGGATCCCATTTGGGAGTGGGATTTGGAGTCCATTTGGTGAACACCAATAGAAGAGCTTCTGCTGTAGATGCCTCCAGAGAAAATTTATTTTTCCTGTGCCAACACTGCACTGCAGACCAAATAAATTAACTTCAAAACCTCCTTGCTGCTTTAAACCAAAAACCCCACCCTAATGCAGGCATAACCATCATGAATTAGACATGACTGGGAGTCTTTTCATATGTGCCCGGTCCACACTAACTAGAATAAATCCATCTGCTCTCACCCTCTCCCTGTTTTGGCTGCAAATGGGGAAGAATCAATTAAAAAATGTTTCTGTGATAGTACATAGGAATTTGACTTGATGTGTTTTGTAAACCTTTTCTTTATGACTGGGCTGGGTGAGCTGTGATCTTGAATTGAGGCACTTTGAAGCTGTTTTGGATTCATTAGTTACCTACGACGGGATGGGCAGCCCAGCCTGGGGTCTGGCCCAAGTACCAGGACAGAAACAACAGCACTGAATCCCCCACCCGAGACTGCTGAACTGCACTAGAACCTGCATTTTTGTCAGCTTTTGTGGCATTTCTTTCTCTCTCTTTTTTTTTTTTTTTCTTCTTTTTAATTCACAGTGGTTTAAGCTTTTCATTTGAAGTTTGAAATTATCCTCAGAGAATGCTTTGAGTGAGCACAATTTTCCAGTATAAGAACGTTATTAAACATTTTTGATCAGCTCTGTTGATTGTTGAATTCTTAAAGATTTCCTCTTGGCATGGTAATTCAGACTTTAAAAAAGAAATTTCTTATGAAAGGTTGGTTATAAAAAGATGCAAACAGATGTGGTTAGCAATAAAATCACACTATGATGTCTTTTAATTCCATATTAATATATAATTGAGTAATAAAATAGTAGCACAATGTTTTGGATGCTGCAATTTTACATACCCATAATTTAGCCCATAAAGTTACCTAGCTTAATCTCATCACAGTATAAAATTGGCATTTCATTTTTGGAATGAACTTCTATTTCTGCTACACTTTATGTCTGAGTTTGCCAGGCAGTACTGAGAACCTTCAGGACAATTTACTAGGAGCTAAAAGCTCTGTTTATCTTTCAGCATAAGACCCATATTAGACAAAACGACATCTTCCAGTAATGTGGATAATATACAAAAGCTGAGTTCTATTAAAAAAAAAAGGGGGGGTTTATTTATAATTGAGTAGGATAATCACTAAGCCTATAAAGCCAGCATCCAGAGTTGATACTGAGATGTATATGTCACAGATATTCTGGGATTTTTAAGATCTATAATCTTTCAAAAAACATACTGATAATTACTTACCAACCTGTTTTGAATGCAACTGAAACAGGTTTCATTTACAGTGATCTTCTCTGTTGCCTGTAGATTCAGTTCCCTCTGGCTTGTCCTTTTATCTAAACATTTCTTATAGAACAATCTTCTTGGCTTTAATGCTCTACAAAATAAATATATAGTTGTGCTTATTCCTATAAGTCACAACCATTTCCATGTGACAGAAACAATACATGTGTGATTTATTTGAAAGTGGTGTTAACACAGCGACTGCTGCTGCTTCGACTGCTCTGTGCACAGATTGCTTTTTGCTTTGGCAGGAAAATTAAATTAAATTAAATCCACAAAATGGAGACCATCAGATAATTTAGAGGCTCTTTCATTATCTGTAAGCTGAGCTTTTTAGAGATGCCTTTGCTAGGCACAACCTTTCTGAACTGTAAAAGATTTTTTCCATTTTCAACAGTACATTAAGAAAAAAATAGAGCAAGTGTTACATGGATAGTTAATTTGTGGATCTAGCAAAGCATAAAGGTTGTATTTGAAAGCAGAGGTAGATTAAATTTTTAACAGAAGCGGGTGTTATCTGAAAAGTCTTGCTGAAAAAATTAGGTTTTCTTTTGAAAATGCTCATTCAGCAAAGCTGTGTTGCCACAGGCAAAGACTTTGGGAAGTGCCTTGAGCTCTGTGTAGAGCACTGGAGGATGGAGCCTGGTCCAGCGTGTCCTCTGAAACACAACCTAGGACTGTTTGGCTTTTTACCACCAGATCACAGCCATGGAGAAAAGGTCAGGGCTGGGACAGAAACATGGAAAAGTCCAGAAAAACTCCTTATTTCAGACAGTTTAATAGGAAAATGCCATTTCCCTTGGTATATCACGTGTTTTTTATCTCAGTTGTGTATTTCTACTGCCTTCAAATGTATGGTTGGTCATCAGAAACCTCAATTTATTGGTGAAAATGCTACATGTTATCTCTTTTCATATATTTCAGTACATTTTGTTTTCGTAAACCTACTCATAAAAATCCATACCTATTCTACTGACAACTTCAATAGAAGTTCAGCCTGAGCAAAATCTGTATTCAGCAAGCTGCTGTATCTGCTCAAATCCATTCACAGAGAAAAATATTCTTTCTGTTGCTGCATTAGAGATAGGAAAGGATGTAATAAATTCTACATGTTTTAAAAAAGTTGAGAAAACTGATGAAGGTTCTGGGAGTTTGTGTGTGCTCATGGTACTGAGTCACTAGGTACAAGGTACTTCTTACACAAAAAGTTCAGATCCAACCTTTTATTAAAGTTTGTCCCATCAGTGCTTATGTTAACCTTAAAAATCAATATTTTTTTTTTCCCAGAGAAAATTACTTATTCAGAGTAAGATTATCTTATTTGCTGTGAAATTTTATATCCAAGAGCCAACGTATATCACTGAATGAAATTATTTTCCATATTTTCTTTTTTGCTCTGAGATGTTTTTAGATAAGTTACACTTCTGACTACAGATTTTGTTCTTTTTTGTTTGTTTGTTTTGTTATAACTTGCTCTTCAGTGAATCCTTTATGTCATAAACTTGAGTACATCCCAGATAAAACTATTCTACTTCTAAGAGGGCACCTTGAAATTTTTAGCGTACAATTTTAGCCCATAATTAGTATTCAGTCACCACAAATGTATTTATTTCCACCATCTTCATCTTTTCCATTGTGAAGAAAAGGCAACCTTCATCTTGCCTCAGAAGAAAGTGATAATTGTTGGAAAATATTTAAAATCATTTCAATATACATGTAATTATCTGATTGGGTGTGCCTCAATGTTCTGTTGTGCTGAAGGCTGACAAATGGATTTCCTATAATTTTGAAATTCCTTTGGCAGATGACAAATGACTGAAAACTTATGTTACATAAACTTCCAGATCAAAGGATGACTTTCTGATTGTGCTCTGCTGTGTTACACACTATGGGAGTGAAGAACCTGGCTGGAGGCAAATATTTATTCCTATTTTCCTTTGAATGGTAGATGTATTCAAATTAAAATTAGCAGCTCCAAATGAGGTTGCATTTTCAAAGTTCCAGCCATTTGTTTGATTGCAGTAACCTTTTTACATCTGCAAGTATTCTAAATTAAGTTTCACTGCTGCCTGGCAGATAGTCAGACAATGGATTGTTTCGTTTTGAAGCACAAAGTAACAAACAGTTTTTGGAGACATTTTTGTAAATCCATGATTTCAAATATTAATGGCTACAGAGAAAAAATAACCTATTTTTAACCATTTCATACACTGTTTTTTTTTCAGTTGGAAAAGCTGTATATGTGTGTATAAGGTATACAGAGGAAAAGCTTATATATTTGTGGCCATGCACAAAGCTACTGAGATGTATGCTGTTATGTCACAGTTTTGTTTTCCAAGACTCACCCTCACCTTTGCAGTTACTCTTGAGGTGTACATATGAGCCATTGGGGGTAGTGTTAAAGGACACTTCTGTCCCTTCTGTAGCCTTGTCATTTTCTATCTCCTCCAAGGTTATTGGCAGCAAAGTGTTTCAGAAGTTTTGTTCTTAAAAGTGATAGAAAATTATAATGATCTGCTGCATTTGCATGCTGCCTTCTAATGGTCCACCATGAGCCAAGAGAGAAACTCTGCCTGCATAAATGGCAATAAGCCTCAAGGCAATTACCTCTTTCCTCAGTGGTCCATGGAAAATCATATCCCCACTTATTTAACAAAATGCAAAATTATTCCTTCTTTCAGGACTTGTATCTTGCCTTGCTGATGGGATGTTAACATCTCTGTCACTGTATTGACCATGAGCCTTTTAAAGCTGTAATACAACCAACTGTGAACACATAAATAATCAACTGATTTGAGTTTAGCTCAAGTTGTCTTAGTTTACTTGCACTTCCTTCATGTTGGCTCGTAGCTTCCAGACACTGTGTCTAAGTATGGTCAGCATTCACCATGGACAGTCAGCCCATGTTTGAAATAATTTTTGGAAAGTAAAAGAGCGCGTGCATGTGAAAATCTGATAATTTTTATGCATTGGTCTTTTTTCTGGCCAGGCTGAGGCTATTCTAAGAAATTGTTTCACAGTTGATTTTTTGTTTGTTTGTTTTTGTTTTTTTCTGCATGTAGACACGCTAATTTAGCTGCCTGCTTCTTGAGTTGAATCATACTTGCAGAGACAGTAAAGGCTCAGTTCAGCTGCCCATTCACAGACATCTACCATCCTTTGCTATGTCCTCAGGTATCCTGCTGAGCTACCAATGCGTTACATGACATGCCTGGAGCATGTGCTTTTCATTTATTAATCTAAAAGCCAGAAAATGGCTGTTAATGCTGGAAAGTGTAAGCAGAGAAAAGTCAACATTACAATACTGTATCTGCAGAACAATATTAGAGAAATGTTTTTGGATTTCTGCTTTACAGGAGAGATTGCAAAAGCTGAGAGTGAGCAAAGAAGAAACTGCATGCTCACACATATCCCCAAATAATCCCATTTGCTGGCTATGGATTTGGACTGCTAATAGAGCAAGTGTGGTTGAAACAATGAGTGCTGCTAACAAGACATTTGCTGAATAGGATGTTTCTGATCATTACAGCTCTGGGAAGATGCAGAAAGTCACAGAATTAATGTAGTGTTCAGCATTTACAAGGAGATATCAATTAACAATGCTGTGAAACGAAACGGGATTAAACACAAACATTTATTTCAAGAACAGAGGTGCAGGTTAAAAAATCCAATCTATACTCTCACCAGCAAGTCAAGCCTTACCATCTTCTACCTAGAAAAATGGGAGTAAAAAAAGTTACAAAGATGTGGCATGCAAGTTATCTATAGTACTTTTGGGTCCCTCTGATTCCAGTTAACTCAAAACACTGTAAGGAAGGAGAACTTTTGTGCTGGTTTCCTGAGGACTCATGCCCCAGTGGTTTTCCCATGCACTGTTGGCGTCCAGTAGTGGATACAGAACAGTCAATCAGAGCTGAAGAAACAGGCAATCTTGGCCTCTCTGCCTTGTGTCCAACAATGGTGATCACCTGGTGTATAACAAGTTGGAAAAGACTTGAACATGGTTTATTGACATTAATGAATTAGCATTCTCCACTGAAACAATTGCATGAAAAACACTGTTTTTCCTGCTTGACTTTTCAGGGGACTTCAATAAGTGGGACCTTATTTCAGATTTTATCTGGTAAAGTGAAAACTTTTGCAAAGTCAGTGTCAGTGAATGCCTTTACCAACCCTCCTGTGCCAAAAAAGAAGGAATATGACCCTGATTGCACTATTCCTGCATGTGTGATGTACAGGCCATTAATGAGCAATTTTGACAGGCTCCTGACAACAAAACATGGTGGTGGGCATAAGAAACTATACTGTTGATGCCAATGGAGTTTGTTTGGGTAGGTCATAGTAGCTGGATGCAAAGCTGCCTAGAAGACTATGAAGTGCAGCTGCCTCACTTTTTGACAAATCAGTGAATGCAAGTGCATTAGTAATGCATTTGAATGTGCAGTGATGATAAAGGCTGATGCTGAAGGAGAAAAGAGTATGAGATCATTTCAGAAGAGAATTATCATAGTGTTTGAAGTACATATCAAGTGTCTTACAAGTGCCTTACCATATGTCTGATATTCTTTTATCAGAAGAAAATATTGTGTTATTTACATTATTACTTTTAAAAAGGAGTATATTATATATTTTTAGTTCCTAGTATGTAATAAAAACTTCCTTTTTGAATAATAAGTAGTAAAATTTAAGTGAAAAAAAATTATTACAAGATTAAAGATTACCACTGTTCAGATTACCATACTGCTTCTGAGCTATCCTTCAGCAAGGGATATCATACCTAAACCATGTCTATGGTCATGAATACCTTCAAAGAGAATTCTCAGTGTTTGCCTTAACACATAAAGACCTAGCAACACCTATAATTTCTGAGGCCAGTTTATTGATGACTGCCAGAGATTTCTTTCTGTTGTGTGGCATTTGCTTACTGAATGCAGGAGTATTTACTGGGAGTAAATCACATTTTCAGCAGTCTTAAACAAGAAGCTAAACCCTTATTTTATAGTTTAGGTTGACAAGTCAACGTAGAACTGTCTGATTCTACAAAATTGGTCAATTTAGTAGAAAATGAGCTTTCGCCTTTTTAGTTACCATCACCTGCTGTTGGTGTATGGGGTATGGAGCCTTCTCTTCTACATCGCAGCTTCTGACCTTACTGTACCCATTGCTGACTTTAAACAACAGACACTAGGTTATTGTGCTGCACGTATGTTACCTTGACAATCCTCTTTTGTGAGCTGACTCGAAGCTACAGTGCTATAAGTAAGTGAATAACATCTTAACATGTTTTTTTGGACATATGTCAGTTGTTCAGTGGCCTCAGGTCTCACCTGGTTTCTGTTTTCAAAGGACTATTAGGACCATTTGCACAAGGCAGGTTGTAAATGTGTTTGAAATACTGTGAAGTCATTTATCTGATTTTTTTTTTTTAGCATTGCTGGACTTAAGGGCAAACTCCTAGACTTTGAACGTCTATTTTTGTCTCACTGAAGTTAGTGGGTGTTTTGTTCTTGATTCCCACAGAGGGAAGGCTGGATTGTGCAGCATATGGCTTCCGTTCTGTGTTTCTTCATTTTCACAGCACTGGCAGAGGGATGGTCTGGGTGAGAGGACAGTGGGTGGTTTGAAGGTGTCAATTAAGACATTGGTCTTAGTTTTAGGTCAAAAATGATTGTGCTCCAAGCGCCTGATTAAAAACCCTTATATGAGGCCAAGCACCTAGGCCAGAGTTTAACAGGCCATCTTCATTTAGGAAAACACACTGCACTTTGTAAAGTGTATACCTTGTGTAAGTCCTATGGAGTTCAATGGCAAAGCAAATAATTGAAGTTTCTGCAAAGTGGGAACCTCTTTGTAGCGTTTTTTCACCCTGCCCGATGTATGTGGTGGCTACTAAAAGATATTTTTTTCAGCATCTGGTGCTAGCAGGTACAACAAAATTAAATCTCCTTGTACTTGTTCTGATAGCAGCGTTTTCACAGTATACTTCAGATGTGTGTGGGGAATCCCTCTTTAATTTGGCAAATAAATAGCTCCAGAGCTATTTTAATCATTTTAAGATGAGTAGTTATTAGGGTTTTCTTCTAGTCTCCTTAGCATTCTTGTTTAGTTTTCCTATTACTGAGGGAGCACTGGTCTTTTATCTTTAGATAAAGAACAGAAAGTTTAGGTCAGAAATAATTTAGTGTGTGTTCTTTTTTTATTTTTTTTTT